>NW_026131480.1:0-38526 GCF_903995435.1 Acomys russatus | reverse complement strand
GCTCAAGAGATAATGGGAAGTCGTTTTCAGATTGTAAACATGCTTTCAAATCCAAGCTTAGAGAAAACATGGGAATGTGACTAATAAATTCTATTTGCAAGTGAAAGATATATACGCGGTCTCTCTCTCTTTAAATGTTTTACTTTTTTTTGGGAGACAAACTTGTTCGCGACTATTTCCACACCACAGAATGGGATGCAGGTTGTTCCATTGTATAGGTGGTGGCTTCTAAGCCTGATTCACCTAACACACTCTCGGGAGACTCATGTATGTGAGTGTATCAAAAGCGTGAGAACCTGATTATAGTAGGCTCTTGGGGGTATGAAAAAAAACTATAGCAGAGACTCATTGTCAGCAGGCCATTAGGAGGAAGAATAGAACATATGAATTACTCTCCTACTAGAGAGATGGGAAACCAACACACCCACAAAAACTTTGATGCAATATTCACCCAATATTGCATGATAGCAGAATTATAAATATAGAGCAGATAAGTGCGATATGGGAAGGAATCCAAACGAAAGCACTTGCCCAACGATCAACACACAACCTGTGGGAGATGAACAACCCTCCATTTTAATGTTATTCCATTTGCTTGTCAGGAGGAATCAAGCAATTTGGTACTCGAGAGGCTTCACACTGCAGCTGCCTCAAAACAAGAGGTCGAGCAACACATGCCCAACCACATCTGAAACTTGTGAATGCAGTGGGGAGGAGAAACGGTCAGGCATTATAGGAGCTCAACAAGAAGACCAACAGAGCCAACTACCATGCCCAGAGTGGCCTGCAACACCTGAAACACCACCTATGAGTATTGATGGCCTGGACTAGCCCCTATGAAGATGTTTTTTATCTGAGGGCCGCCAGCAATTTATGTGGGGTCCCTAGTAAATCCAGCAGTGGAGTGGTCCCTTTGACATCCACTTGCGCGGCATTCTACTTGCTTTCCTGGCAGGACGTCTTCCCTGGCCACAGAAGAATAGGACCACCGGCAATCCTGAAATGACAATGAGGCCCTTGGGAAGGAACAGGGCTTCCCCTCTTCTGAAGAATGGGGGAGGAGAGAGAGGGAGGACAGATAGAACTTGGAGGGAAGGAAAGATGGGACTATGAATACAATATAACTTAAATAAAAGCTTTATAAAATTTTTTATTAAATTAGCCTTTATCTGAGTGCCACCAGGTCTCCCCCTCCAGGGGACATGGTCAAATGTGAGGCACCAGAGTACGTGAGAAAGTCGTATCACACTCTCCACTCAACTGTGGAGAATATTCTGACCATTGGCTAGATCTGGGAAGGGGTTTAAAGTTTACCTCCTGTATTGTCCTTGGCTGGTGCCTTAGTTTGAGCGGGACCCCTGGGCCCAAATCTGCCTATCATATTGTTCTACTTGTAGATTTCTAGGACCCTCTGGATCCTTTTATTTTGCTGTTCTCCCCATGCGTCTCTCATTTAGAGTCCCAATAGGAGGCCTTCCCCTCTGTCCCAGTTTCCTGGTAAGTGAAGGCTTTCGTGGCACTCAGAGGAAGGACAGCAAGTAGCCAAGAAGAGACTTGATACCCTATGAGAATATATAGGGGGACGTAATCCCCCTCAGGAACAATCATAGGGGAGGGGAATAATGGGAAAATGGGGGGGGGAGGAATGGGAGGATACAAGGGATGGGATAAACATTGAGATGTAACAAGAATAAATTAATTAAAAAAAATAACAAATTACAATAGATGCTAAAAAAAATAAAAAATAAAAAATAAATTAGCCTTTATTACAAAATTGAACAATTATTACTTTATCCTAAACTTCCAAGCTAGCTCCTCTTTCTCCCAAAAAATTTCCACATAGTTCTTGCATTTATGTCATTTCCTGATCCAGTAATCTTTGCCTGATGCTTCCTGGATCTCTCCTCATGACTCATTCTCCATTTCCTGCCTCTTTCTTCTATCCTTGCTAAAACCAACTCTTCCACAATGTTCTCTCTATTGCTCAACATTGGCTTGTCAGATATTACATAAAAAGAGAGTGAATGAGAAGCAATATTTATACAAACTTAAACAGAACAGTTGAATATCTAGATTGAATCCAGATACTGGTATACAAAAGTCAGCTTTGACTAATACAACAAAGACATTTGCAAACTGAAAAAGATAATATGACACCACTTATATGTACTGGAAAAATATAAGTGACATTATGTGGGATTATTTCATCAAACTGAAATACATAATACATTTAATCCATATGCTTAAAGAACTGAGTAAAGATAGGAGAGTACCTTCCCTTTAATCTTCTTGCTGTAGTTATTAAAAGTTTTTCCTGAAATCTTCTTGGAAAGTAAATGATTTTCTAGGTAAGTGTTAATTGTCAATTTTAAAAATGAGTGTAATTATAGTACTGAGTAGAAAAAATACAAAATGTAATGTAGTAATATTTTATGAATTTCATACCAAATGGGAATATTATTCAAAGAAAGCAAATATAAGAAAAATATTAATTTCTGAAAACTACTGATGAATATGGATCAATGTTCTTATATACTCCTGTTCCCTTGTAAATCAAAAAATAAAAAATAAACATCGTCAATGTCAAGAACTCTGCCAACCAAACTGGGGCCAGCATTCTGATAGTACCTATAAGGGCTTCTGAGAAGCAATAATCAAATGGGCTGCAGCAGGTAACAGAGCTGATTTCATCTTCTCCGTTCTCTTTCTGGATCTACAGACTTCGAGCTGTGCAGTAGTTGAAGAGTCTATTTAATGGTGACACATATAAGAATCCCTATCTTTGTGTGTCTATGAAACATTGACATTGACCATTCTTCATCCTGTTAGTTTTAATGGTTTTAGTACAACCAGATAAGAAAGCAGTGTTGGGATACGCTTAGTATTATGAGTCTCAGTGTATGTGCAGTTTATATGATGAAATTGGTAATGTTACGTACAAATATTACAAAATATATCAAGGTGAGAAAATTTAATTTTATTATATATTTGAAAATGCAGTGAAGGAAAAACAATGAAAACCACATCTCCAGTTTCTCTCTTTACATTTCTAAGATTACTATTTAAGTGTACCATTCAAAATCAATAAAGTTGTTTTGCATCATATAAACATAAATTGTATACCCTGGAATAATTTCACAATATATCAGTAGCAGAATTGATATAAGTTATTAATAATATATGCCAAAAGGACAACCTTCCCACCTACCATTTATTTGAAGTCATAAATTCTCTCTAGGCCTTTTTCATTCATTCATTTCTTCTGGTAATTTGAATGTAACCAGATTTGCTAGCAATCAATCATCTTCATCTAATTGATCAGTTCTTTTTTATGGTTATCATTGAAGTTTAGATGCAGGTTCATAGCTTACAGTAACAAATTCCCATCTTTGTGCATCCCTGCTTGCTATGACCTGTTCCAACACTGTGAAAATAACTACACTTGACAATCAAGATCAATGATAATGTGGAGTACCTTGTTTCTTTTAAAACCAATTTAGAAATCCAGGGCTGGAAGTATGAAAATAATTTGGAACTATGAAATGAATCATGGCAATTTAAAAAGTTCAATACTCTGGTTTCCCTAATACACAAGATTTAACTCGAGCCTGTTGATTGGTTACTATCATAAAAATGGTATAATTGATAGCCCATGGTAGGATTGAACTCACTTTGTGTGGTGATCTTTATCTTTTCTTCTTTCGCAGAAAATTGTCCAAAGATAGATGAGAAGGGGAAGAGAGCTGTCTCAACAGAAGTAGCCTCTATGTTCCTTCATCTATATCAACTGCAAACTCCACCCAAAGATTCTACTTAGAACAGAAAGATTGATGATGTCATGGACAAATAATAAGCAATGACTTTCATCTTAAAGAAGCAGCACCCACTGTAAATTAGAGCTTAACTGTGCAATCTCATGTCCACAATCTCAAACGTTTGAGTCCAAATATTTTCTGGTTAAGAAAGGCCAAATCAAGTGAATGGAATTATAGAAGTTTTCTCAAAATGTATAAATGCATTTCACTCCAGCATAGTTCTACCTTTCTGATTTTGTGAGATAATTTAATTTAATATTTAACATTTTAATTTAATAGTCTAATTTATTTACTAAATTTTTTATTTATTCATCTTACATATCAATTGTTTCTCCTTGCTAATAATCTAATTTGAATTTTTAATATTATAATTTAATATGTTAATATTTTAATTTGAATTTTTTAATTATAGTAGTGTAATTTAATGTTTTATTTTTTCATTTTTGAAATATGCAAACTAATATTTTAGAAAATCTTTGTATTTGATGATGACTAATCACTCAACAATGTTTGCGAAATGTACCAACCCCAAAAAGCCGCATGCTGACTGTTTGAACTCTAGTATGAGAAATTCTTAGAATAGTGTAGAAATCTAAGTACAAAGGTCATAATTAAGATTTGGAGACATGACAAATAAAAATTTGCCAATGACATATATTTTCACATTTTATTGTTCCCTACTCACTATGTGATTCTTAGCCTTCTTCATTCAAGACCAACAAAATCACATATGACAACATCTCATTTTGACTAGGACCTTTGAACTTAAAGTTTAGCTGAAATATAATTTGTTGCCATAAAAAGCCACAAGTGTACATTAAATCTCTAGTGGCACACACACACACACACACACACACACACACACACACAAACACATACACATAAAGAAACAGATATTATTCGTTGAAATTCCAAAACTGTAATATTTGAAGAGTTTATGAGTGAAGAAATGTGGCTTTTGGATTAAAAAAATTAAAAGTATATGATGAAATCATATTTTATTTTGAAGAAATCACATTCATGACCTGTTAAGATTCTCTGGGATTTCAATTGTAACAGAAATGTAAAGAGGAATGGAAATTCATCTTAAGTAAAATTAGTGGAGGCACAGTGTGTAGAATGTTAAGAAAAGTTCATCTGGATAATTAATGGAATTTACTCTGTAAATATAATTTAATTGAGGTAAGTTATTAAGATCAAGTATTAACTTGTGTTTCATCAAGAATTTGTACCTTAAAGTACTTAAAACCAGATTGAACACCATGGGATATTGTTTATAGGAAAAGCATTCCACCCAGCACATTTTTTTAAAAACGATTTGGAGGTCATAATTGTACTTCTTAAATTTACGTATATATTTGAGAAATATTCAATTCTGTAAGGATTGGCAAACTACATTTTTCCATTATATTTACCCATTGTTTGAAGTGTTAGTAAAATCATTACATTAATGGAATGTTGGCAGGAAGATCGCCTAATGTGGCCTTCCTTTATACAAAAGGACACAGCTTATATTTTATCCACAGACTACAAATATGGTAAATCCATGTTTATTCTGAAAGAACTTCACTCTTATTAACTCATTTTATGAATGCTCACCAGGTGATGCAGTTGATATTAATTATGAAAATGTAGACAGAAGAAGCAACATATTGATTTTCATATGAGATATTTTCTCTAACACTCTCGTTCTTGTTGAAACATTTCAATGTATAAGATATGAAAGGTTAGTGTTAAAAGAAATGCTATTATCAAATATACAGTGATCATCTGTGCTGGTGTGTAGTTTTAAAATTAATGTCATACTATTTAAAAATTATCTTTTTAAGTTTTTGCCAGACAGAGCATTTCTGATTAACAGGACTGGCTGTCTTAGACTCACTTTGTAGACCAGGCTGGCCTCAAACTCACAGAGATTCACTTACCTCTGCCTCCTGAATGCTGGAATTAAAGGCTGGTGCTGCCATGCCCATAAAAAACAATTCCTTTTAAATGTCTTTTTTATTATAATTTATTCAGAATACATCCCAATTGATTGTTATCATCACATTTTATCTTGCCTTTCTCACCCAGAGGCAGTCCCTGCTCTCTTTACAACCATGGAGAAAAAAATTCTTAATACAAATATTTGTAAGAATTTTATTTCAAAACTATAAGCAGCCATAAATCTATCAATAGTAAAAGATTCATAAGAAAAAGTTGGTTGCTGTTAGTTTGAGGCCAATCTGGTCAACAAAGTGTGAGTCAAAAAGTGTCAAATGTACACAGAGAAACCCTGTATCATAAAAAGGGTGGGTGAAGAGAGAAAGAAAGGAAGAAAACAGGAAGTATCCCGACATGTCCTTAACCATGTTATTTTTATGTCTAAACCTTGAACAATTTGCAATAATATGAATGATTGAGTCTTCAGGTATACTGGTTGAAATAAGATTTTAAAATGCTGAATATTTGATATATTCCTGAGTATTTATCTTTCTTAAAAACAAAACAAGCAAACAAACCAGACACCAAAAATCTATAATTGGAAAGCATGTGATTGCCATATAAATGGTGCTCAATGTGGAGTGTCAATCTGTGTACCTCTTGAACAATAACATAAAGGAACCTTATAATAGTGGGAATGTTCTACTCTTCACTGTATAAAGATTCACATCTTTATCTTTTGGTTTACGTGATTGGCCCTCGTGAGCTAATCTGCTGCAAGTTTAAAACCAATTGTGGCAGAGATGGTAGGTTGTGGTACACTTTTAAGTGTTATATTTAATTTTTATTGAAAGAAAAAATAGAAATGAACGTAAGTAAATATGTTTATGAGTTTAAAACATTAAATGATACATACATAATGCAATATAGTGTCTTTTGTCAGGTAGTAACATATTTGAAACAAGGTTGTAAGATGTAATTATGAATTATATAATACAGAGAAGAGATTTTGTTGTAATTTTCCAAGGGAAACCCAGGCCATTCTGGTGGTCATGTGCACCTTGGCTTGCAGCATCACTCTCCTTCACCAACTGGAGCTCCTCCTTCACCCAGGCTCCTCTCCAGAGCCCAGTGATCCTGCTAAGTGGCTGGGTGGGTTTTTGCCTAAGCCTGCGTCCCGAAGTCCTCCCACATTCCTGTCTTGGCGACCCCAGGGACAGCGAAGCAGCTGCCTACACGATCCATTTCGATCCTGTGCAGCCCCCTGTACAGCTGCTCCTCCAGCAAGTGGTTTTGGTCCTCTGCAGTCCTTCATGGAGGTCCTCTTCTTGGCTTCCACTTCCGCTGCATCAAGCCCTACAGGAAAGAAGTCCCCTCCTGACTCTGTTGTTGCCCTCAGGCTCTGCAGCGTCCTCTTGGTTGCAGCTGGGCATCGCCTGGTCAGTGCTTTTTCTCCCTCCAGGTACTTCGTTTACACATTTCTCAGCAGCAGGAACGGCTGGTGCATGGGATATTTGCCTCTGTTCCCGCCGGAGGGACATTGAGGGACTGCACACAACCCTCCCCCAGCCAAAGGGAGCCACAAAAGCATGGTTCTGAGAGGTGATTTGCACAACCACAGGGCTGCAGTGGGGTTGCCAGCCTCAGGGTGTCAGTAGATACTGAGGAGCAGGTAGGACAAAAGGTTATTCTGCTGTCTGTCCTGCCCCTCTCTGTGCCAGGTTTCTCACTTGATAGCGGTGGAGAGAGTTGTATCCAAAGGTTTCTGCGATGATGCAAACCGCATCTCGCTGCACCTCAGTCTGTGTGTGTGTGAGTGTGTGAATGGAACCAGAATGAAGTTAAGTTGTGGCTCCAAAAACATTCAAGAGACATACCTAAAAATCTAAATGGAGAGTTTCTCCTGAAACTTAAGGTTTCCCTGCAATAGTTTATACTCGTAAAATTGCTAAGAAGCCAAAGCCTATTTAGTGAGATTATCATTAAAGATCAGAATAAACTCACTTGTAATGATAGTAACCTGGGGGCTTCTAGGGCTCGCTACAGAGCAAGGACATACAGGGGGATCAGAGAGATGTCGTGTGTATGTGAAAATACTTGCACTTCAATCGTTTTCAAGAACCCACAGAAACTGAGAAGTGCAAATTAGGGAAGGGAAGCTGAGTTGAACGTGTGTGTGTGTGTGTGTGTGTATGTGTGTGTGTGTGTGTGTGTGTGTGTGAGAGAGAGAGAGAGAGAGAGAGAGAGAGAGAGAGAGAGAGAGAGAGAGAGAGAGAGATTGATTTGTGGGATACCTGTAAGTTTATGCAATTTCATAAAGCACATGATCTTGATCCCTGTTATCTTTAACTTATAAAAAGTCAAAGTGACAGGCACAGAGATAAGAGATACTTAATGACATTTCATTTTTTCTCACATTGTAATTGGGGATGCACACAGGACCATTCCTACTCATCAGTTTGTTGGAATTACATTTTCATGGATTTATTTTTATGTACAAGGGTGCTGTCTTCACACACGCACACACACACACACACACACACACACATACACACACACAAACACCAGAAAATGGTATCAGATCCCATGATAGATGGTTGTGAGTCACCCTGTGGATGCTTGGAATTGAACACAGGACCTCTGGAAGAACAGACAGTGCTCTTAGTGTTACATTTCACCAAAGCCTCTCAGATTGGACATGGTGGTGTATGCCAATGTTCCCAGGACTCAGGAGGCTGGGACAGCAGGATTGAGAGTTTGCCTCCTGTCTAGGCTACACAGTGAGATACATTTTCAAAGTGTAGACCCACATTAATTGATGGATTTTACACTATGCACTTTCTTTATGGATCAAGGTGACTGGTTGGTAGTATTGATAGACAGTAACTACTGTTGTGGGTAGTTTTGTTGGTTTGTTGGTTGGTTGGTTGGTTTTTCGAGCCAGGGTCTCTCTGTGTTAGCCTTGACTGTCCTGTCCTCTCTTTGTAGACCAGGGTGACCTCAAACTCAAATAGATCCACCTGCCTCTCACTCTTGAGACTGGGAATAAATGCGTGCACCACCACGCCCGGTACTACTGTTGTTTTTAAAGAAGATTAAACTGATTGTCCTTGAGTAAAAATTATGTAATTGAGTTCCCCTGGCCAAGTTCTTTCCTGACTCTAGTGATGTCATAGAGTAAGGAGGTCACAATGGCTGTTGCACATCCTAGACACCAAGAAGATTGATCATCTGTAAATCTTGTTGGCTGTATCTTATCCTCTTCCTCACCCCCTCACCTTTTAAAAATCACTGTTTTGATAATAAGCTTAAAACTTCCTACAAACAAGATTCCTAGAATGAATTAGTTGTAGGAATAATTTTTTGTGATTGTACTTGCAATGAAACAGTTTTAAACTGATTGTTCAAGTAAGTGTCTATTTTGTAAATACCATATTTATAAACTAGCTTAATGGGGGCCATTATTCTTCTATTTGTATTATGTGCTTTAATTATGTGAGTATGCAAATGAGCATGCCAGAATTAAGCATGCTTGAAGAGCAGAGAGTGTGAGGGAGCTGCGTCCCTCTTTGGAGGTAGAGACACATAAGGTTGGAACACAAGACTATAGTGCACCAACCCTAACCACACCTTGAGAGAAGGAAGCCCTCAACACCTTTGCATCTGTAAGAACTGCAGGGTTGTTGGGTTTCTTGTTATTGTTGTTGTTGGTTTGTTTTTTCGAGACATCGTTTCTCTGTGTAGCCTTGGATGTTCTGGTCTCAAATCGTAGACCAGTCAGGGCTTGACCCGCCTGTCTCATCCTCTGCCAGCACCATAGGTGTGTACCACTGCCTTGGACACAGGTTGTTGTTTTTTAAGCCTTCAAAGGAGTTGGTAATCATATAAAATGGCTATTTCTGTAAATTCTTCAGAAGTTGATTCATGAAGGTAATGGGCCCTTAGGAGAGTTTTGTCCCTCCTTTGCACTTTGGACATCCCTAACATGAAGTGCTCCATGCCTGACTGCCACTTCATTCTGATGCAGGGTAGGAAAAGCCACACTGTATGGGCTCCATTCTGCTTTTCAGTTGGGGGATAGATAATAATTTTCCCTTTTCAAGTTGTTTTTGTGGGAGTTATTGAAAAATAATTAATCTCAGTCGCAGACATGGCTCAGCAGTTAAGGGCACTGACTGCCATTCCAGAGGACCTGAGTTTAAGTCCCAACAACCATATGGTGGATCACATCTATTTTTAATGTGTTATAATGAGATTTTCTGTTCTGCAGGTGTACACGGAGGCAGTGCACTGTATACATAATAATGAATAAATATTTAATAAAACGGAAAAGAACATGAGTAATCTCAATTATTTAAATTTTTTTATTTTTTAAGACCAATTATCAAAATAGAAGAAAACAAAAACAAAGACCCTTTTTATTAGAATATAAGGTTTAAAGGGCAGGCAAGCTATTCCTTCTGGTAGCTTCTTGTAAGAAGGAGAAGGACAGTCACTTATCTCCTCTGGGGAAGGGTGCAGAAAAAACAAAAGAATTGACAAAAGAAAGAGAATTTCAGACGAATTTTTCTTATGAACATAGATGCAAAAATACTAAATAAAATACTTGCAAAACGAATACAGGAGCACATCAAAGATATCATTCATCATGACCAAGTAGGCTTCATTCCAGGCATGCAGGGATGGTTTAATATACGGAAATCCATCAATGTAATCCACCATATAAACAAACTGAAAATAAAAAACCACATGATCATCTCCTTGGATGCAGAGAAAGCATTTTATAAAATTCAACACCCATTCATGTTTAAAGTTTTAGAGAGATCGGGAATACAAGGCACTTTCCTCAACATAATAAAGGCTATCTACAGCAAGCCAATAGCCAAAATCAAAGTAAATGGTGAGATACTCAAGGAAATTCCTCTAAAATCGGGAACAAGGCAAGGCTGCCCACTCTCTCCATATCTCTTCAATATAGTACTCGAAGTTCTAGCCAGAGCAAAAAGATAACAAAAGGAGATCAAGGGTATCCAAATGGGAAAGAAGGAAGTCAAATTATCCCTCTTTGCAGATGATATGATAGTGTACATAAGTGACCCTCAAAATTCCACCAGAGAACTCTTACAGCTGATAAACACCTTCAGCAAATTGGCTGGATACAAAATTAACTCAAAAAAGTCTGTAGCCTTCCTATACACAAATGACAAGCTTGCAGAGGAAGAAATTAGGAAAACCACACCCTTCACAGTAGCCACAAGCAATATAAAATATCTAGGAGTTACTCTAACTAAGCAAGTGAAGGACTTGTTTGAAAAAAAAATTCAAAATCTGAAGAAAGAGATTGAAGATGACCTGAGAAGATGGAATGATCTTCCTTGCTCATGGATCGGGAGAATTAACATAGTAAAATTGGCCATCCTACAAAAATCAATCTACAGATTCAATGCAATCCCTATCAAAATATCTACACAATTTTTTTAAAGACATTGAAAGTTCAATTCTGAACTTCATATGGAAAAACAAAAAACCCAGAATAGCTAAAACAATCTTGTACAATAAAAGGTGCTCCGGAGGAATCTCCGTACCTGATCTCAAACTGTACTATAAAGCAATAGTAATTAAAACGCATGGTACTGGCACAGCAACAGGCTGGTTGATCAGTTGGAATCGAATCGAAGACCCAGATATGAATCCACACACATATGGTCACTTGATTTTTGACAAAGAAGCCAAATCCATTCAATGGAAAAAGGATAGCATCTTCAACAAATGGTGCTGGTCTAACTGGAGGTCTATGTGTAAAAAAATGAAACTGGACCCATATTTGTCACCTTGCACAAAACTCAAATCCAAGTGGATTAAAGACCTCAACATAAAACCAGAGACACTAAGCCACTTAGAAAAAGTGGGAAAGAGCCTGGAACATATTGGCACAGGAGACAACTTCCTGAACAGAACACCAACGGCCCAGGCATTAATGTCAACCATTAATAAATGGGACCTCATGAGGCTGAGAAGCTTCTGTAAGGCAGGAGACACTGTCAAGAGAACAAAGCGACAGCCTACAGACTGGGAAAAAATCTTCACCAACCCTCCATCTGACAAAGGTCTAATATCCAAAATATATAAAGAACTCAAGAAATTAAACACCAACAAACCGAATAACCCAATTGAGAAATGGGGCTTGGAAACTAAACAGAGAATTCTCAACAGAGGAGTATCAAAATGGCCTGAGAAACACTTAAAGAAATGCTCACCTCCTTAGTCATCAGGGAAAATGCAAAATCAAAACAACTCTGAGATTCCATTCTTACACCCATCAGAATGGCTAAGATAAAGAATTCAAGCGAAACCACATGCTGGCGAGGATGTGGGGAGAGAGGAACACTCCTTCATTGCTGGTGGGAATGCAAACTAGTACAGCCACTTTGGAAATCTATCTGGTACTATCTCAGAAAAATGGGAATAGGGCTTCCTCAAGACCCAGCTATTCCACTCCTTGGAATATGCCCAGAAGATGCTCCAGCACACAACAAGAAAATTTGCTCAACCATGTTCATAGCAGCCTTATTCATAATAGCCAGAACATGGAAAAAGCCTAAGTGTCACTCAATAGAAGAGGTGGATAAAGAAACTGTGGTTACATATACACTATGGAATACTACTCAGCTATTAAAACAAGGAATTCCCGAAATTTGTGGATAAATGGATTGAGTTAGAAATGATCATAATGAGTGAGTTTAACCCAGAAGCAGAAGAATCAAATGGTATATACTCACTTATATCTGCATACTAGCCCAAGGGGCATGTCCCACAAAAGCTTCACTTACCAGGGAACTGGGACAGAGGGAAAAGGCATCCTATTGGGACTCTTAAATGAGAGACGCATGGAGAGAACAGCAAAATAAAAGATAAAGAGGGTCCTAGAAATCTACAAGTAGAACAATATGATAGGCAGATTTGGGCCCAGGGTCCCGCCTCAAACTAAGGCACCAGCCAAGGACAATACAGGAGGTAACTTTAAACCCCTTCCAAGATCTAGCCAATGGTCAGAATATTCTCCACAGTTGAGTGGAGAGTGGGATATGACTTTCTCACGTACTCTGGTGCCTCACATTTGACCATGTCCCCTGGAGGGGGAGACCTGGTGGCACTCAGAGGAAGGACAGCAAGTAGCCAAGAAGAGACTTTATACCCTATGAGAATATATAGGGGGACGTAATCCCCCTCAGGAACAGTCATACGGGAGGGGAATAATGGGAAAATGGGGGGGGCGAGGAATGGGAGGATACAAGGGATGGGATAAACATTGAGATATAACAAGAATAAATTAATAAAAAAAAAAAGAGAAGAGAAAAAAAAAGAAACAGGTACTAAAAAAAAAAAAAAAAAAAAAAAAAAAAAAAACAAAAGAATTGACAGTCACTTCCAAAAGAATAATATAAGTTTATTAAATATGTTAAAGACAAAACATTGCTATACTCAGTCTTCAAAAGCTAAAATGAGAGGTTTCATGTGGTTCCTGTGCTTTGTCTTATGATGGGGCATGGCAGAGTCAGTTCCTCTTTACTGTCATCTCCTTGGTTCAAGAAAATCACTGTGCCCATGCAGATGTCGCCAAACTCTACCTTTCTTACTTCCTGGTTTATTTACATTGATTTCTGTGACTGTGGACTTCTTGCAGCCATGGGAATGCCAGAGACCTCCTGTTGTAGCAGAGCAGCAGTCTGTATTCTGTGAGTCAGGATAGGATTTTTTTTTGCAGTTTTTCTTGCTCCTCAGGCATCCTGGGAAAATGACTCTGCATGTGTGTGAACTGCATGTGATCACTATCTCATCTCATAAAGTGAAAACCTCAGAGAAAAAGACATTTTTCCTGATATTTCCTTTTTATT
Source organism: Acomys russatus (assembly GCF_903995435.1). Classification (NCBI taxonomy): domain Eukaryota; kingdom Metazoa; phylum Chordata; class Mammalia; order Rodentia; family Muridae; genus Acomys; species Acomys russatus. The sequence goes on along the minus strand of NW_026131480.1, from coordinate 24,893 downwards.
TCATGTTTATCATTTGGCAAGTGTTACAATCCTTCAATTTTGTCCTACGAAAAGCCCTAGGAGCTTTCTGAATTATATCTTTCCCTTATGCAGGTCTCCCACTGCTCAGACAGATCTGATCACCTGTGAGTGACAAATAAGATCCTTGGTGGTCAAGACATAGTAGACTGTAACAAAGCATACAGGTATGTTATGGGGATTGAACATGGTCTGCGGAGGGGCTCACCTGACAGTAGAAACAAGACATGAATTTGATTTTGCAAGACTCTGTTTCATTAATGATTCTCGAAAATTTCCCTGAGACTAATATTTGATGTTGTAAAAAGGATTTCCCTTTATTGGCTGTACAGTAAGCATTCAGTTGTTCTCAGTAGGTATTTGATTAATTTTGAGTCTCTGAAATAACTTTTGCATATTGAAAACAAAGTTTCTTTGACCCAGATCGAAAGCAGCACCAGGCTTTTTTTGTGAACCGAGCCATTTGTGTGTGGAGCAAATGTTAGTAGTGGATTAATTTCTATGCCTGTAATCCAGGTTCCCATGCAACCCATCTAATTATCTTGTGTGGAACTAGCCCCAGATTGAGCCAGAAAACATTCAGGTACCCACAAACCATAATGCAACCCACAGACATAAAGAAGCAAAATAACAAGGATGACTCTAGGGAGGATACTGAATTCTTAATCAGAGGGCAAGCAGAATAGACTCCAGGAGCAGGTGAAGAGAGGGAACAAGAAAAGAGGCCACCATACAGGTCCTCTGAAAAACTCCACCAGGCAGGGGATCCAAGCGGATGCCAATACCACAGCCAAATTTTGGGGATGAGCACAAGGAATCTTACAGAACAGTTATGGCATACAGGGAACTGGAAGGGACAGGAGATCCACAAGAAGACCCACAATGCCAAAAAATCTGGGCCCCAAAGGCCCTGTAGTAACTGATGCCCCAACCAAGGAACATGCAATGAGTAGACCTTAACCTTTTGCTCAGATGGAGTTGATAGTCAGCACAATTTGCATGTTAATTCCATAATATGGTGAGGAGTGGCTGCCTCTGACATGGACTCTGTTGTCCACTAGTTGATCACTTGTCCTTTTTTGGGCAGCCTTGCCAGTCCACAGTGAAAAAGGATGCATGCATTCCAGATGAGACTTGATAAACTGAAGTCATATGGTAATGGAAGAGTGCTCCCCCTTTCTGAGGACTAGAGGAGAGGGTAGAGCAAGGGATGGAGGGACACGGAGGAGACAAGGGAAGGGGCTACAATTGGGATGTAAAGGAAATAGATTAAAAATACATAAATTTAATAAAAGAAGAATTTTTAAATCATTCTTTCCCCAAAAAAGGTGTCATCTCCCTTGCCTTTGGCAAAAGGGACATGGCTCTGCATTCACCTATGGCTCCTATCAGAATACTAACACACATTTTAGCTTCCACATTCCCAGAAGGGAAAAAATTACTTGTTACATATCTCAACCAAGGCTCTTTTTCCTTCCCAAAAATTCCCATCTCCTTCTGTTGTAGTATTACTGCCAAAATACTCTAGAAACTGTGCTCCCTCTCTCTATGAAGGCAAAGTTTCTATCCCTGTTCCAGCTCTTTCCTCTTATCTCCCTGGATATTGTCCATTCTCTCTTAGACTGCCTTCCTTGATAACATCAAATCTATTTTTCTATCTGTTCTGAACTATTCCAGATGTTTCTGAACATTTTCTTCTCTGATCCATAATAAAATTTGTCCCTATAATAATGGAGCAGCTACTCCTTTCCTGGTTTCTTCACTATGTCCTCATCATAGAAATTAAATATTTAAAATGGTTTTCTTTTTAAGTAACTGTTATTCTTCCTAAACATGTGTTACATATTTCAATGTATATACAGAGAAAAATATCTTAGTTAGAAATCAGTTAAGATCCCTGTGAATCAAAGAATCAAAGAGATAATAGTCAATGGTCATTATCACATACATCAAGCAATGATGCAGAGATGTGTTAAAAATAGTACCAACTCAATTTCACCTTAAGCAAAATAGAAAGTCAATGAGCATATTTCGAAAGTCATTTCTGTCTAATCTGAATCAGTGAAATTTTTGAGAAAAATGGTCCAAAGACACAATATTTGTTTAAAATAAGATTTTTTTTTCTGAAAAGCAGAGTATTAGAATTTCTATAGAAATCTAAACAATTTCCAACAAAACTTTGTGGTCCTAATGGGTAACACATTAGGTAGAACATAACATAATTCTGTCATATAATTTGCCCAGATTATTTTGAAGACTTAATGATACCATTCCTCTTCTGACATGATAACTTTGTTTCCCTGGGGGAATAGTACTAAATATTGCTAACATGAATAGTTTTGCATGAAGCCTCTACTATGTTAACAGTTTGTTGAAATGATCTAGAGGAATCAAAACAGAGCACACTCTGATCAATTAGTCTATCATAAAATTCAAGTTATCTATTTGACAATACCTTCAGATTGGAGCCTGAAATGGAAAATCTTTCAATAGTGTGAAATTATCTTTTCTTTTCCTGGCAGTAAACACCAAAGTTGGCTACAGTAGTAGGTAGACCAACCACTGAAGTGTGTGGATTCTGTAGTAGTCATGGTTACAGTCCTCTGTGATGTCACGAGTCTAAGGCCCATGCCATAATTGAAGAAGTGAAACATGCACTTCACTTCCTTCCATTTTTCAATGTTATTTTGGACAACTTTTGAACCACACATGTTTGTATGGAATAACAGATTTTTCATGCCTGTATATATTTTTATGATAGATAGATAAGATACATATGATAGATACATAGATATTGATTAAAATAAATAGTAATATTCCTCTGCATGCTCTACTGTAATACCATAACAAGATATAACAGACTACAAATTATGTAAATGTTACATTCTTAGTGTTTTGGCTATTTGTTTTTGGCATCCTTAAAGAAAGCATCTTTCCTACCTTGGAGTGTCTAATATTCTGAATGTAAATCAAGATCATATCTCATCATTATCAACTTAAAACATTTATTTGGATCTAAAAACATCTTAACCAGTAAATAACTAAGCTTAATTGTAAGACTTAGCAATCATGTCTTCAACCCCATCAGAATCTTGATAAGGATTAAACTTGATTACCTGAGTATACAGGGAATGCAGGTAAGTACCTTTACAAATGAGAAGATGACAATTTGCTACCTGAATAGTCACCCAAAATTCTCTATAATGCTGGAGCATCAGCCTTCTTGCCCAAAATATCAGACAAATATTTGACAACAACAATAAAAGAAACCCTATTTCCAATTAATTTTAAGAGTAAAATGATAAACAGTAACATTATTTTAACCTAATAATAGTGCTATGTCAGTACTTCACTCTTACCTTGTTTGCATGTGATCTGGGATGAAGGCTTGTTTATATCTCTTTAAGGAGATCTATTGCTCTGCTTAAAATATGCTAAGTTCTCTGAATCACAACCTAATTTTAAAAATATTAAAATATATACTATTAAAGATATATTTTACTTTGCCACTTAAAAATAATCCTTTTACCCCAGTAATCTAAAGATAAGGTGACATTCATATGGTATAAATTTAACTTAAAAGCAAACATACTAATACAATACAAAGTTTTCCAAATGAAACAAATTGAAAAGAAATATAACAATATCATATATATTAATAATTTGGTTGGTAAAAAATAAAGTTTCAAGTTATAGTTCATACACGTTAAGCAAGTAAAAAAATCACTCATAGAAATTTATGATATTCTCTTTATTTTGAAAAATAAGTGACTTAATCTATACTTTATATCCCCTGGATTGAAATATTTTTCATGAATTAAACTAAGAAAATTGAAAAGGAAAAGGAAAAACAGCAGAAAAGTGAGAAAAACATGTTTTCTTTCCTCACTTAAACTTCATTTTTAATAATTTGTTTTTATTTTCAGATTGTTCCTAGATAGAAGAGAAATTAAACCATAAACTTGAATGAATAAAATACCATGGAAATTGACTATACCAAAAATTTAAGAAATTGATAAATAAACCCCAAGGAGACATAAGCTAAATTATAACAAGCTAAAAGACTACAAAACATATACTAACAAAATGGCAAAATTAGCATTATATAAAATAAAAGACTTACTTTTCAGACACTTAATATTTATCACAAGTAAAGCAAATTATATAATGATTTACTAATTCACATTTCCTAATATTAATCCTTTTATAGTAAATATGTATTTTTGTAGTTAATATGTATTAAAACAGAAGATCTATCTTATATCAAAAGTTTAAAAGAGAACTTTCATGGATGACAACAGAGAAAATACATTAGGGGATGGGGTTAAAACACCTGATAAACACTTTCACACAACTTGAAAAGGGTAAATATAAAATGAATGCCAAAGAGACACCACTGTCCGATATAAAAGAATGAAAATATAAACAACTAACTCTCTTTATTTCCAGAATTTATATCGAATCTGTACTTTTGCCAAAAAATATTGATACTTGTTTTTACTTACCTTCCAAACACAGTCTAATGTTATTAAGTCCAAATCATCCATCACATAGACTGTTTTTTTAACCATCAGCTTGCCTTCTTGACAATTAAAAGTTTTGATAAGCCTTTCAAAACACTTTATTCCTTTTTCAGTTAGCAGAGAAGGATCAAACTGAAGCACATTGCTTAAAATTTTTATATTCATATCAGTACAGCTTATCTCTCATTAACTTGGAATATCACATAAAACAGGCTTCTCCATCACTAAAGTAAACTGCATTCTCTGCTAAGCAGTTCCATATTTGCTTTGACTGGGAAGCACAGAGGCAGAGTTGACCATCCTTCAATAAATATCTTGGATAGAAAAACCATAAACAATTAATAAAGTTCAAAATAATTTATTTTCATGAGTAATGTGATTTGATACACCCAATACATTTATCCATTTCATTTTAATGTAACTTACAGACTATAATCTTTAAAGATAACTTATTTAAACTTGCATCTTATTTTTTCATTTATTTAATGAATATATTAGGCAACCACAAAACAAGAAAACCCTTTTATGTCTACATGACTCATAAAGACTTTTGTTTTAATTTTAAAAATTATAGCATTTGAAACATTATTAAGATATCAAGTTATGTAGTTTGATGGTGAAGATGGTATACAATTGTGTTAGAAACAGCACATTGTTTTATAAAGTTAAGCTACTTTAAAAATCTTTCCACTCCTGAAATACTTTAGCCACTAATCATATTAAATAAATATTACATATTTAAATTTATTTCCATGATTATTCGTATGTAGCTAGTGGTGTAAGACAGGGAAAAAAGTGGAAGAGGAAGCAAAGAGTAAAATAAGGGGGGAGAGCAGACCTGGGGGTTAAGAGCAGGAGGACAAAAGGCCTGCAGTGAAAAGAGAGATTGGGGGCAGGGGCAACTCTATAGCAAGCTAGAAACCTAAGTAAGAGTAGGCTCCTGGAATGATGTGAGGACGACTCTAGCATGAAACTCCTATTAGCTGGGGCTACTAGGTAAGAGTCTGAAGAGGACAGCCCTAAACTAGACACGTCTCCTAGTAGAGGGAGGGGAGCACCAACCCACCCACAAAAACTTCAACCACAATTTACCCTGCATACAAGATGTGCAAGGATAAATATAGTGCAAATACAGGTCAAATTGAGGGAAAGTCCAACCAATGCCCTGCCCAACCCAAGAACAACCCCATAGTAGAGAAACCACCATTGACAATATTAAAGACACGTTTTTGCTATGATAGCAGACAGGAACACAGCAGATTTTTTCCTCTGAGAGATTGTACACAGCAACACTTTAAAACATATGCTGACACTCACAGCCAAACATTGGGCAATCCACAGACTGTACACATACTATGGGTAAAGAACCTATACATGTAAAATAAATATACATGTAAAAGAATATGAATTAATATTTTTTAATGAATGAAAGGAAGAAAGAGGAGGCTCCAGAGAGGATGCTGGGCAAGGGGCAGGCAGCTGTATGCCCGCTGCTGAGGGCAACGGTTTCCTAGGCCTTCATGCCTGTGGACCCAGACCTGAGCCTTCAAGTGCCCTGAGATCTGATTCTGGAGTGAGGACCAAGCAAGGGCCCCTCCGAGAGGCAGCAGACATCTATAATCTTCCTGCACACCCAGGCCAAACACACCGGGACGTGAGAATAAGGACATATCAAAAGAAAAACTGGTCCATTCCAATCTGCATACTTGCCTAGAAGGCTCAGGCTTGGACCGTCAAAACTTAACCACCTACTTGGCAGCAACAGACAACCTGTCAACCATTCTGAGCTCCCAGGAAGTCAGTCACAATCTCTCTGTTCTTCCAAGGCCTACACCCCATCCCCACCTACACTCCACCCTACCTACTGGGCACCATCCAGGACACATCACATTCATACATTCCTTCCTCCAGAGTCCCCAAGTGGTTGCATAAGACCTTGATATTGTTCTCATGTCCTTGAAGTGTTCGGGATATCTCTCCTTCCTGGACAGATCAGGGTCCCCCAGCTCCAAGACAGATAGATCAATTTATATATAGATAGAGAGAGATAAAGAGAGAATGGGGACCGAATAGGAGGGTAGTAAGAGAGGTTGAGGAGGGCAGGGAAGGGGTTCAATAAATATAATGGACATTTGGCCAGGAAGGCTCTCTGTCTCTGAGATCCTTATCATAGCCCAGAGAAACTGAGTAGCCTGTTTGTGAATGTGTGTGTGTGTGTGTGCACGTGTGCATGCTTATTTGTGTGTGTGTTTTGTGTTGTGTGTGTGTGTGTGTGTGTTCTAGAAATGAGCTAAGCCAACTCGGTTGTACAAGAGACTCCACTACCAAAACTATGGGGGTGCAAGAGTGGACTTGTGCACAAACAAGTGCAGGCAAACAGTGGCTGTTTTCAACATAAACCCATATGCAGCCCCTGCTGCATGTCCTGTGTAGAGAGGTCCAGTCACCCTGGCCAACATGGCCATCTAGAGAGGACTTGGAGGCTGTGCTTGCACAGTCCTGCTATCTAAGCCGTGTGGCGTTCGGTATTGGCCTTGCGTCACCAGGACCAAGCTTTCTCCCCCAGTTCTCCTGACCCATGATGGGCTCAGGAGAACTGCTTCCTCCCTGTCTATCCAAGAACAGAGCACCTCACTATCAGGACCCATACTGCCACCTGCATACACTGAGGGGAACTGCAGCAGAGAGCATTAAAATAATTCATCTTGATGAGAGCAGTGCACTGGAGATGGAAGGAACAGCAGGTGATGGGCACACTCACTCAGCCCTTGTAGAATCAAAAAGAGCAACAGGCTGTTACAAGACTCTAGCATGGCCATCAAGCCTTTAGTCCTAGACATGCCTGAGATGCTTCTCTGGGCAGTCTGCAGGATTTCCCGAATGGAAACGGGTATGAGCGTGGGTGCCTGTTTGTATACATGGAGGGACCATGGGGGTTTTGAGAGGTGGGTATATGGGAGGACGAGGTAGGATGGGGTGAAGAGGGGAGATGCGAGGGTGTAGGCAGGCATAGGTCACGAGGACTCTTGGGATACACTGCACCTCCCTGACACACACACACAACTTAGGGCACATGGCAACCCCTGAAGGGCTTGTGGGCTTGAGAATGATTGAGAGGACCTGTTCCCTCAGGGAACTCAACAGAAACCCTCAGATGTATATAGACCATAGAGAAGGAGCCTTAGAAACACACCAAGAGCATAGCCATTTTCCCCTGGTAGACCTAGCAGCTCTGTAAGTAATGTCGCCCACTCTGGCGCCCACTATAGCTGTCATGTTTCTACTGGGTGTGCTGACACTTGGGATCCTGATGACAACAAAGATTCCCAATTAAAGGCACAGGGAAACTTTGACAGATGACATGAGGAAGAGGGCTACCTGCATCAAGGCCTACTGAGCCCAGCACTGGTTTCCCACCTGGCAGTAGAAGGCTCCTGAGTGGATGCTAGGCAAAGGGCAGGCTGCCTTATGCGCACTGGTGAGGGCTACCGTTTTCCCAGGCCTTCATGCCTGTGGATCCAGGCGTGTTCCTTCCTGTAAACTGCCATCTGTACTCTGGGACAAGGATCAACATCAACAGATGCCCCGTGAAGGCCGCAGACATCTCCCATCCTGCTGTAGAGCCAGATCAATCATGCCGCTGATGTGAGAACAAGGACATGTGAAAAGAAGAAGTGTTCCATCCCAATCAGCTCACTTGGCTAACAGTCCCTGGCTTGAGCCCCCAACCTAACCACCTACTAGGCAGCGCAAGGCAACAAGGCAACCAGACTTCTGAGCTCTCAGGAAGTCTGTCAAAATCTCTCTTCTCTGCTCAGGCCTCCACCAATCCCACAACCCCAGACCACCTTACCTACTGGGCACTGCTCAGGACATGCCACTCTCTTTCCTTCCTCTAGAGTTCCCAAGTGATTTTCAGACATGGGTCTTTCTTTCTGTGTCCTCCCAAGACACCTACCTATCTGCATATGGCCAGGGATCAGCACAGATACAACTTACAGCTCTCTCAGGAAATTCACGTGTGCCAAAGGACACCTAGAAAGAAGGCAGAAGGAGCAATTTTCACTTGTCCCACCAGGAGGCTCCCAACATATTCCCACTCCTGAGCTCTTCTGTCACGTCTCCATTTTTTTCTTAGAAGTTTTACTTATTTTATGTGTGAAACCCCTATTTCCATGTGCAGCTGCTTGTTGGAAGAGGGCATCAGATTCCAGTATATATGACTGTCAGCCATTTAGTGTTTGCTGTGAAATTGAACTCAGGACATCTGGAAGAGCAGAGTTTCTTAGCCACTGGGTCATCACTCCAGTCCACTAACAAAAGTCTCGGGCTCCAAATAACTACATCAGGCACTATCATCCTTGCTCTTTAGGGCCCAGACCCATGGCACAGACAACTATTTCTTCCTAGAGAAAATGGGTCTGGTCTGCAGGCTACATACAAAAGCATTCAGAAAGAAATACACACATCATCTACAGATTCTCACCCCCTCTCTCTTTGTAGTTCCTTTTTTCTTGAGCTCTCCCTCTCCATCTGTGCTCTACACAGTTTCAGCCACAGTATCCAGTGTATATAGGTCTGTATGGGACCAAGTAATATATAGAACGTGATCACTGGGCAAATGCTTTTCACTCTCCAACAGGAAGCCTTCTTTCTAGCAGCACTGAGAGTCTCCAAGGGCTCCGCTTCCCACAGCAATGATCTTCCAGGTTGGCCCCTAGAAGACCACCCTCTCAGCATCTTTAAGACAGCCCTGCCATTGCCATCGATTTCCAACTATCTCACTCTTGGAAGCCTTCTGCAAGCATCCACTCTGATGCTTCAAAGGGAGTTTCAACGGGATTGAACCTGCTCTGAGTTCTCAGAGGTGCCAGGCAGGCAGGTGACCCCCAAGTAAGGTGCCACCTTTTACCTGGTTGTCACTCAACTGGGCTCATGGGCCTTCATGAGCTCAACACAGCCACCATGGAAAACTGCAGACCTTGTGCTTGGGCCAAAGGGGATATGAAGCCATAAAAGGCTTCCTCTACATGCCACCCTGTCCTTCTGATGATAAACTCTGACCTAAAAACCATAATAATTGCCACACACAGGGTCCTTTATGGACTTTCCTCTGGCATCTCACATCCTAGCTTCTCATCCAGGAGACAAACAGACACACAAACACACACACACACACACACACACACATCTCACAATCTTTAAGGGCACACTTTGTGACACCCGTGACATCTCTAATTTTCCACATGAGATCCCTGGACAGGGAAGGGAAGGACAGGATAGGGGGACTTGCAAACCCATGAACCTATTCTCCCTGTTGTGCGAGGTGAGCTAGTCAGTCAGGAGAAACCACAAGTATATTGCCCACAGGGATGCTGAGCATCACAGTGAAGAGGCTTTCTAGTGTAGCTGGCCTGAATGGTTAGCTGACTGCCTGGTCTCTTTGGGGAATCCTTCAGGCCACACCCTCCTCTGTCTGCTTCTCTTGAGATTCATACCAAATCACAACACTGACTTGGGCTCCTACCTATTAGGTGTACACAGCAAATTTGCATATGACCATGATGATGCCTTATTTACCTCTTGAAGGGTTCTGGAATATCACAATTTTCCTGACAGATCAGGTCCCTGAGCTCTATCTCGAGCACAGTTGTGTGAGAAAGAGAGAGAGAGAGAGAGAGAGAGAGAGAGAGAGAGAGAGAGAGAGAGAGAGAGAGAGAAACAGAGACAGACAGAGACACAGACACAGACACAGACACAGACACAGACACAGACACAGACACAGAGAGAAAGTGATACAGAATGAAGGGGGAGAGAGTACTTAGGAAAAGAAACATAAGAAAAGCCCAAGAGAACTCAAGGCAGAATAGGAGGGTATGAATGGATGTTGAGGAGGGCAGGGAAGGGCTTCAATAAATAAAATGGACATTTGGAAGCAAAGCTCCCTGTCCCTGATGTCCTCACCACAGCCGAGGGAAACTGAGTAGCCTGTGTGCCTATGTGCCTGTGTGTGTGTGTGTGTGTGTGTGTGTGTGTGTGTGTGTGTGTGCGTGTGTGTCTATCCTCGCCTGTGTGTCTTAGGAGTAAGCTAAGTCAGCTGTGGGTACTGCGGGGACTCATCCACCAAAAGTATGGTGATGCAAGGGTAGCCTTGGGCACAAACAAACGCAGGCAGACAAGACTTGTTTTCCACATGAACCCAGATGCAGCCCCTTCCTCAGATCCTGTGTATAGAGGTCCAGTCACCCGGGCCAACATGGCAACCTAGAGAGGACCTGGGAGGCAGTGCTTGCAGGGTCCTGCTAGCCAAGCCCTTTGGCGTTCTGTTTTGGCCATGGGTCATCAGTATCTTGCTTCCTCCCATAGGTCTCCTGGCACAAAGGGTCGAGGAGACCCGCATCCTTCTTGTCCTACAAGGATCAGAGCAGCACATGGACTGCTGTCTCCATGTGGAGACGAGCAGGGTACTATAACAGTGATCAGCCAAAGAATTCCACTCAATGGTGATGTCAATCATGGAAGGTGATGGCCACACTCCTCTGTAATTCCTGAAGCTAAAACACCTGTTGGCAGTCAACAGACTCTAAGATGGCCAACAAGCCTTCAGGCCAGGAAGGCCTGAGATGGGTAATGGGGAAGGCTAAAAGGACTTCTTAAGGGGTTACGCAGGGGTGCGAGTAGTTTTGCCTGGATGTAGGTGTGGAGGGATTTTGGACAGTGTGATGAAAAGTGGGGTGGAGGGATAAAGAAAAGGTAGTATGAGATAGAAAGGAGTACAAGGGGGAGATGCAAGGGGAGAGGTGTGCACAGGTCACAAGGACACCTGGGACACACTGCACTACCTGGACTCCACATTGGGCACCTAGCATTCATGAAGGGATTGCTTGCTGAGTAAAAGGGAGCACATATGTGCTTGAAAACTACCCTCAGGGCACTCTACAGAAACCCTCAGGCCAATCTAGACCATATGCAAGGAGCCTCAGAAACAACCTCTTGAACTAGGAGACCATGAAATTAGCCATGTGCCCTTGGCAGACCAAGGAGCTCTGTGCCTATTCCCGCCCAGGCTGGTGACCACTAAAAATGCCAAGCTTATCCTGGGTGTGCTGACACCTCTGCTCCAGGGAAAATAGAAGCTTCCAGGTCAAGGGGGCTTGCCCCCAAGGCTTTCCCATGCTGAACCTGTCCTAGTAGGGCAACAGGGTGATGGTGGTGGTGGTAGCATCAGAGAGCTCAGGACAGATACGACAATGGAGAGTGCCAACTGCCTCAAGGGGTCCATGAGTCCAGCATTGGCTTCCCATCTGGCATGAGGAGGCTCCAGGATGGATGCTGGGCAAATGGTACGGCTCTGTGAGCCCACTGCTGAGGGCTCCAGTATCCTGCACCTTCATACCTGTGGACCGTGCCATCTGGAGACTGGAAAGGGGAACAACCACAGCAGGGGATTCTTGAGGGGCTGGAGACATCTATATTCTTGTTGCAGAACCACGCCAACCAAGCCCCTGAATTGAGGTGAAGGACATATCAAAAGAAGAATAATTCCATCCAAATCTACCTACTGGCCTACCAGGCCCTGGCTTGGACCTCCAAACCCTAACCACCTACTAGGTTGCACCAGGAAATCAGGCAACCAGGCACCCAAGCAACCATTTTGAGCTCCCAGAACGTCTGTCACAATCTCTCTCCTCTCCTCGGTACTCCACCCCACCCACACCCCCAGACCACTGGGAACCACTCAGGATACTTCACTATCTTTCCTTACTCCAGAGTTGCCAAGTAGTTCTAAGATATGGATCTTTCTTTCTGCATCCACCTTGGACACCCACCTACCTCCCTGTGGCCAGGGCTGGGCACAAGTGCAGATCGCAGCTCAGGAGATTCAAGTGGACCAAATGGCACCTAGAAAGGAGATAAAAGGAGCAATTTTCACTTGTCCCACCAGGATCCCTGCAGCACATTCACACTCCTGAACTCTTCCACCAGTTCTTCCTCTGTTCTTTTTCCTAAATCTTTTATGTATGAACACCCTATCTGCATGTGCACCGGCCTGCTGCAAGAAGGCATCAGAAACCAGTATGGATGACTGTTAGCCACTAAGTTTTTGTTGGAAATTGACCTCAGGACGGCTGAGACTTCTCTTCAGTCCACTTCCAAAAAATGTCCCAGACTTCTCAAAAAAAAACTATTGCAGGTCTTTTTATCTTTTCTCTCTGGGACCCATAGAACAGACAACATTTTCTCCCTTAATAAAACACTTGGCTCTTCAAACTCAACACGTCACTCAGAACTCATTCAAAACTGTGGCCCTGACATTTCATACATGAGCTTTTATGATTAGGAGAAAAGCCAGCTACATGTACAACATATTGTGAATTTGTAAATCCCAGGATTCCCACTAGATATAGGAGCATGGGGGTGGGGGGTTAGCTAGTGTCATCCCTTAAAACATATCAAACCTCCCAAATTATACTTCTGGAATATATATATATATACCTCCCAAATTATGTTTCAGGAATTACAAAATATCTGGCAATGTGTTCAGCAAAGTATATTGCAGGTCATTATTTATCAAGTGTGTGAAAAGCTTGTAGTAATGGATGGCCTCCCAATCTATGACAGTCTGATGCAGTCACGTTCCACAAGGTAGCCATGCTAACCTCAAACGCACTGTCTTGCCTCCCGCCTCTGCCCTCCTGCTGAGACTGGAGGTATAAGCCAGCACAATGAGCTCATAATTCACTTCTGGATGATTATCAGATAAATGTAAAGCAGCAGATATGTGCACAAACATGAACACAGGCAGCCTGGTGTGGCAGGGGAGCCCAGGGGAGTAAGACAGGAAGGGCATGTACACAGGTGTGTGCAAAAGCACCTCCACAGCTCCAGCTTGTGGTAAGCAACCATGAACTCTTGGGTGGAGCTCAACATTCAGGACTCTTAATTCTCACCATGTTACTCCTTCCTTTCTGTTCTGAAATCCTGTCTTTTACTAAAGAAACAAAAATTGAAAAGAAGAGGGCAAGATAAGCATGAGTCTAAACACAAGACACAGCAAACCTCCCATCACTTCATCCACCAAGAGAGACTGTCAGCTTTAAGGAGAGCTACATACCCCTATGGGAAATAGCGCAAGACAAACCATCTAAGACAAATTTGTGACTTGGAATGTCAGAGTAAGACACAGTGACGGAAATGGAGGCACCCACTCCTAACCCTGCCTCACAGGATAGCCTCTGCCATTTGTGCAGACCTGGAATCAAGCTCACAGCCTCAGGTATGCTAAGCACTGCCACCACTGAACCGCACCCAACCAAGGATTGACTTTGTATTCCTTTATATTTTTAAAATGGAGTACTCAGCATTTTTAATTTTATTCCAACTAGTAAAACTGAAGGCTCATTCAATAATTCGTAATATTGCATATTATGTCTTCTTTCAGAAATAAGAGAATAAATTAGAGAATAATGAAATTCTCATGATACACAAGAAATGACAGGCTCTATGGCAACAAAGGACAAACACAGGAGGGTGCTCTGATGTGGCGAGGCAGGCATCCTACAGTAAGTCTGGTATGTGTGAACAGTGAAATGTGTATAGTATCTAATACATCTACTCACATGACTATCAGGCGAGTACAAGCCCATGGAAAGAACCTGGAGCCTTAACTAACAATTCCTTCTGCCCACCTCAACAGTGAGACCTGATATAAGACACCTCTCAAGGTATAAATGGACAGTGAGATTGAAAACACCAAATACTTGAAAACTACATTTAGCTTAAGAGAAAAAACAAAAAATAAAAGTCACCATACTAATTCTTATTCAACTGGTTTTGAGCAATCTATGCCAAAGGATCATTGTTTTGACTGTTATCAAATGTTGAAACATCAAAAACTCCTCCACAATTGACTCATAACCTGTAAGGACCAAAAATTTAAAGAGAACAGTTATGCTTTTCTTAGAATATACTAGTGAATATTTATCCTTTCCTAATATTTGGAAAAGACCTAATATTAATGACTGTAACCCCCATATCCATCCTTTCCCAACCATTTCAGAGATAATGAAAAGTAAGGAGGGTGAGTCAATGACTTTCTACAGAAGTTAGAAACTGTTAGGAGTCAAGAGCACTGAGCACCAGCAACCCGGATGTGGAAAGACACTACTTACTTCCAACACTTGCTAAAGAGGCAGTGTGTGGGCACCATTGCCAGCATCTTACAGACATCAACTCAAACCACTTAATACACATAACAACCAGTTACAGCATCATCTAGTGCTAATTTGGAAGCTCAGAAAGGCCAACAAACTCCTCAAGCATGTACAGACATGTAAGAGCAAGAACATGAGCCAGAACTTCTTGGCTATACTGCCGTTGGCTTCTCTTGGGTGTATGTGCACAAGGTCTCTATGCTGTACCCCAGGCTGTTAGCCTCCCAAGTAATGAGCTTACAGCTATGAACCCCAGGACCTATCTATTATCTTCAGCTCTGCATGTTACACTGTCTGAAACAATTCAAGAAATTTCGGCAACTAACGTTAGCTGAATTATAGTTTTTTGTTGCCTCCCCGAATTACTCTCAATGCTCAGGACTTAAATTGTTTAGTGACTTGTTGAAAATTCAAGTTCTGAATATTCCAGATCAATATCTGTGCATGTAATGCTCAGCCATCTGAACCTCTGATGGCTATCTACAACAAATTGTGGTCCAAATATGCCTTTCTTCCCAAATACCATTGTGATCCTTCCCAACATTTCTAGGGGTAGCTCACAACCATCTGTAACTTCAGGGAATCCAATGCCACATTCTGGCGTCTGTTAGGCACCACACACATATGGTGAGCAGACATGAATACAGGGAGAACACTTACACACATAAAATGAATAAATCATTTAAAAAATCAAACTGCTGGTACCTGATTTTATCAGTTATGAGACTCTTTGTTGACATCACCAGACAGTAGCATCGCCCATAATGGTGTTTACATGAGCACTGGATGCAAGGTGGTTTTCACACTCTCCTTGTTACAGGTGACAGACTGCATGCTGCATTAGATCTTTAAATAGCAAAATGAGTCAAAAGACCTGTCCCACTGTCTTCCGCCTTGAGTAAATCATGACTTCTCTGCATTTCACTGAACCAACTCATCCCATACCTGAGGCAGGTTTCCACATCTGCCTTTGCAGGAAAGACTCCATGGGACTCTAGGTGAGACCACAGAGTCCCACTCTTCAGCCATAAGACAGCAGGATCCTGACTAGACAGAGTCAGAAGGAGAAAATATGCCCCTGATGATTCAAACCTTCACAAATGAGCCATCCTGAGCCAGCAAGGATGCTGCAGCAGGCTGCTCTGGAGAGCTGCTGTGCACAGGGTGGTAACAGCAGGGGTAGCTTGGCCACCTGCCTTCCCCAGAGCTTCTTGTTCCCGATGTCCACTTCCACAGGCTTCGCCCACCCTCTGCTCCAGAGCTAATTCTTGGTGTCGGCCTCTCCAGGCCTAGCCATGAGTCAATCCCTGTGTCTGCAAGGCCCGCCCACCTTCTGTTCTGGATCCAATCCTGGTCTCCGCCTCCACAAGGCACCGCAAACCCTCGATCCCGGAACCAATCCTGATCTCTACCTCACCAGGCCCCACATACCCTCACCTCTGGACCCAATCCTGGTGTCTCCTGCCCAAGGCCTGGGTGCCATGCACCTCAGAGCCAGCAAGATATGGAGCTCACCTACCTGGCGTGCTGCCAGGCACTCTTCAGCCCACTATGATATTAGTAGCTCCCGTGGCTGCGCCCGCCCGGCTCCTGCACCCGCATGCCAGGCACTTGGTCTCCTTCTGCCTTCCTTGCTCATCGAGGCCCTGCCCCACTGGCGTACTGAGCCTGCACAAGCCCCAGAACCCTCTTCATAGGCCCTGGCCTCCCTCCTGGCATGAGTCAATTCCTGGTGTTCCAGTCCCAAGGCCTCACCCACCCACTGCTTTGCAGCCACTCCCAGTTTCGGCCTCCCCAATTCTTTGTCCAGTGCCCAAGTAATATATTTCATGCAAAGCACTATACCACACCCCCAAACAGCCATCTGTCAGTAAACATTGCCATGATAATGTATTAACTTCAGTGGAAAACAAAAGTAAGCAATGGGTTAGAAGAGTTAACACAGGGTATAAGTAGACCATGATTTTACATGAAAAGCAATTCCAGATCACTCGTATACTGATATAGGCACAACATAGAAAAGTGTACATATATAAACCCCATTATTTCATTTCATTAAATTTGAATATAAAACCTCAAACTTACCGAAACTGAGAATTTTATATAAAAATTGGCATACTACTTTTATGTTCCAAGAGATGATTTTAGGATCGTATTTCTAAATAACAAAAAGCTATATAAGAACATTCCCATGTCAGGACTTGACTTTTTAAACTTCGACCACAATTTATATCATAGTACAACCCCAGAAATACATTTCTCTTAACTCAAAGAACAATAAACTAGACTTTTGAGCAACTATTTGACAAGTTTCCATAAAGAACAAGGTAATTAAGAGACCAAGTAAAATGTAAAGTAAAGAAAAGTTTGTAAAGAGAGTGAAAATGACATCCCCATTTACAAAGACTTAGGTGGGTAAAAATTTCTCTTTGATTTCTGATTATACTGTAGTGCAATAAAGCAAGATGCTAAGTGCAAGGCGTACATTAGAGAATAGTCGGAATTGGCCTTTTCTGAAGGTAGCTTCTTTCACTGCTGCCACACTGAGCATAAGCCTGTGACACTGTATTCCTAACTGGGCAGAATGCCTTGACAGGAGGAGGAAGTACTGAGCTTGCCCATTCCAGAGGCTGCCTACAGATGGATACATTCATATTTATGGTTCTGGGTTGTTTCTATTCCCGTTGAACAGACTGGATATACATACAGCCATAAGAACAAGAAAAACTTAAAATAAAAAAGCTACCCACTTGCTGTTCCTCCGTTTTAGACAGAAGGTAATAGGACTGACTGGGATTATCCAAGATTGCTTTTCCCATGGCTAAAGCTTAACATTGTCTCCATGACCCGAGCACAATGTGTTCAGAAGCCAAGGCTCAGCCTCTTCACAATTTGGAGGGAGCTCTGCTGTGAAGTTCAGAACAGCAGGGGCCTCTTTGAAGCACATCTCAGAGTTTGAGGCCACTGTAGAAAATTCCTTGGCTATGAGCCCCATCATTTCACACCAGAGCTCTCCAAAGCCTGTGCCTTATACACACAAAGACATTACCAATTAAATTCCCAGAGTATATATGAAATTCTTACATGAGAAAGATTTCTTTTGAGAAATAAATACTTCCATTAGCAAATTAAATATTGTAAGTCAATGTTTCCCTATTAAGTCTCCATTAGCAACCAAGCAGACCCTGGAATCAAATGCATAAACACATATAGAGAGAAAATACTCATAAACATTACAAATACAGTTAATTTAAAAATGCAACTGTCTGTAGAGATGGCTCAACAGTATTCATTCTGAACTGTATATTTTTGTGCAGTATTACTGTATATAATAAAATCTCCTGTGGATAGATATTCCTTTGCAATTAGAAACAAATTTTACAAGCGTGACTTTGTAAATTAGTCTACCTTGTGCTTTGACAAAGAACTTTGCTAAAGTATGATGTCTGCTCCCTGTACAGGACATGGATATGCTCTAAAATACAGGGAAGTGAGTATGGTCTTTTTCTTTCTTATACAGACCAATAGTCTTTGCAGAGCCCCATTGATACTATACATGTTCCTCAGCAGTAAATTGAGGTCAGCAGTGGATTCTGTTTACTCTATGATGCCTCAAATGCTATGAAATCTCCCTATCTTGGCTATTAACTCCAGTGATCCTCCTGCCTCAGGTTCCTAAGGAGCTGGGACTATGGCTGCTCATCACTGTGCCCTGCAGTCCTATTTTACATGTATTGGAAAGTGGGGTAGTGCAGGCCAGACAAGGCAGAGGGAGATGATTCTACACGTGTTTGAGGCCAGTCTGGTCAACACAGTGATTCCAGTACAGCCAAGGCTACCAAGAAAACCATGCCTCAATTATCCTTCATCCCCAAAAAAGGAAGTGGTATCCAAAGAGCTTAGGGAAGGTGCTTGAGTTGTTTTTGGTTTTGTTTTGTTTTTCATTTGCTTTGTGAGTAATTGTTTAACTTCTTAGGGGATGCAGTTTCTGGGAATGTGTCCATTAGCTAAACAGACAGGGTGTCTATAAGCTTACTTTGGACTGAGGAGAGGGTGACTGGAGGCAAGCTAATGAGACTTGTAAGGTAAGTAATGGGAAGGGCTGTGGAGGGGAAGGCCAGTAAGGTCAGCTTCATTTTAGGGAAGGCTGCTGAGGGCCAGCATCTGTACTGATTCCTGAATGACAGACAAGTGGATCCAAAGAAACAATCCAAAGAAGAATGGAGAGTCTTGGAGACAGGGGTGGGTGTGTCCCAGGTTTATGTTGAGAGACAAAAGTTGGACATATACCCCCAGCCAAAAGCCATAGAAAAAAGTCATTCAGCCCTTTGTCTCCCCTGCCCTTCCTGTGTGAGGATTTTCACTTTGGCATTCTATCAGGTTGGAAGAGAGACCTGGAGGTGGTAAGCGAGAGTGTACATTCCTTTGACACTATTTTTAGAAAACAGCTCTAGGATCATGGGTTTCTACAAAGGAGCAGATGTAATTGTTGCTCCTGAACATAGCCAGCCTGTACTGCTGGGCCTTTTCGGATAGAAAATGTTTGTTTTCTTGGCATGTTCCACCTGAAAGCCATGTGAATTGTAATGGGAAATAGACAAGGCATGGCCACACATGTCTCTGGACCTGTCAGATTACAAAGGGTACACAAGTCCTGGACATAAGGAGCACTCCACCCTCAGACTAAAAACCTCATGATGTTATCTAGTCAACAAAAATCACTACGTTTTTGTGATAGGTTAAGGGGCCTGACCTGGAGCAGGAACCTGAGGCTGGCTGGAACTCCAACCCTTGTGGGTTCAGGGCCTGACCTGGAGCAGGCCCTTAGGCTGCTTCGATCCAACCCTGCAATGGGTTTGGGTCCTGGCGCTTGTGTTTTCTTCCTCCTGGCAGATGGGCATGCTGGCCTGTGGCACCTTAACCAGGGTTTTCTAAGCTCACTCCTTCTTATTGAGGCACTGTGGCCATGCCCACCCAGGGTCACGCCCACCCAGGGCCAAGACGGCCTTATCTCCCAGGCCTGGGTGCACCATAAGGGTTTGGTGTGGGCATTCTTCCTAAGCATGGCTTTTCTGGGTACAAGGGGATGACCCCATGAGCCTCTGTGCTTTCTTGTCTCCTCTACTGTCCTCCCTCAGGACGTTGAGGGAACTGCTCTGAGTGGCTTCCCTGTCTCTGTACCTGTGTCCTGTCTTCTGTCAGGGACACCCAGGGATGTGAGGTCCCTTCTGAGAAAAAAACTACAGCATACTGGACACGGTGCTCCTGTCACATCTAGTGTGGCTCTGGCCTGGTCTACACATATGCACCCCTACCCCAAAGACAGCCCTCAGTATGAGGAAGGGCAGTGCTGCTGTTGTCTGTTTGGGGACACGTACTGTGTTCTTTCTGGGGTCGCAGGGCCCCAAACGTCTAATTGTAAAGGGAACATTCATTCGGGTCATAAAAATACCCGAGCATCTTTTTCCTGCTGTCCATTTGAGTTTGCAGCGTTTTGAATCTTATATTTATGCTGAGCTCATCGAGCTGTAGATTCCTGTGCATTGAGCTCACAGCCTGTATGTATATGTTTAGTGCAGCCATTCTCCCTGACACATTCAGATTGAATGATGGCTATGCAAACACCACATAAATTTAGCAAACTCCCTTCTATTTCTCTCCACACAGACATTCTCCAGCCTATTAGTTAATTAATTTTTTATTTATTAATTAATTTAAATTCTTGAGGGTGGAGACAGGTTCCCTGGTGTGCAGCCCAGGCCTGCCTTAATCATTAAATCATCCTGCCTCAGTGCTGGGAATAGAGTTCTGGAACATGAAGCCTAAACACTTGGTTCACTTAAGTCCCAGGCTTAGATAGCTGCACAGGATTCAGTGTCAAGCATCTGTGAAACCTGTCCCTACAGGAAGACATGTCTGAGAAGAGATGGTCAAAATTGGTCCTCCAAGGAAGAAACAATAAAAGGTTCAGAATAATCAGAGAGGGCATTTGGGTAGGTAGAACCATCCTCTTACTTAGCAGTATGCATGGGCGCTCCCTATATTTGTGATGGGGAGGTGTGTGCACCTGACATGTACAGGAGTGTGAAGAGAGGAAACTACACAAGGCTTGCTAAGGAAGAGAGAACTGAGAGGGCAAATCTGGGGAAGGTGATGGAGTTGAAGATGCCTCATGGCCATGTCTCTTCTATGGCACACCTCATGTAGCCGTGCCAAAGCCTGAGGTTAAAGAAGTGCCTGACTTGTATTAGGTGGGCAGTATTAAGGAATTACCATTTTGGACATGGGGAGAGTGGGATAGAATGAATGGGGAGTTTTCAGCTTTTGAGGTCATCAGGAGGAAGGCATGAGTGTCAGAGCAGAGAGAAGAGATGAAGGTGTGAATTGTCATAAGGTATGGGAAGTAAACTTGGTGATAGACTGGGCTCAGGGGAGAGGGAAGCGAGGTGGTTTCAGGATAAATTGACTCTTACAGGGGACGTGAAGTGACACTGGAATTGTTAGCAACCAAAGACTGGTCAGGTGTATGTATCATATGGAAATTAGAAAAGATATCCAGTAATTGACAACAATGCAGGTATCAGTTATTATTAGCTACCTTTTATCTTGCATCCAACTGTCTGTTATGTATCTATCTTCCATCAAATTATCATCTTTCCTTTACATATCCTTTGATTATCTTCTATCTATCTCCCTTATATCCGTCATTATGGTGTGCCTGTTAACCATTCATGCATCAGTATCAAATCACTAACCTGATTTTCTCTTCTACTGCACATCTATTTTGTAGCTATTATATATGTTTTTTTCTATTTTTATCATAATTTATTTGCTGAGCCATTATCTATCAACCATTGACAGATTCTATCATCTAGCTTGTCTGTGTTTGTCCTTTATTTCTCTACCTTTTACACTTGTTACCCTGTGTCTGTCATCCATCCATTTATTTATCATTTAGCTATCTTGTGCCTCTTTTCCATCTATTTATCCATCATTTTTTGCCAACCTCCTCTGTGTTGAATAAAGGGAAAAACCAGGCAAAAAAAAAAGGAGAACCCTGTTGAAGAAAATGATGAAAATAAAGAAGAAATGGATGAAAAAGGCAATTGTTGGAGGAAAGGAAGAAAATGAAGATGAGAGTGGAAATGAAATTAAGGTGAGGAAGAAATGGAGAAAAAGTTGAAAAACCATGAAAAAGAACAAAACATCAAAATTTAAAAGGAAAAGAAAAAAGTGAAAAGTTCTGAAAAGGAAAAAATAATAACAAGAAATTGGCAACAAATGTAAGAACAAGAAAAAAGGAAAAAAGTAGAAAAAAGGACGATAAAAGAAAAAAAGGAGAAAGATACATAACAATATGGATAAGAAGGTGAGAAAGATAACATAGAGTTGAATAAAACAAAGAAACAGAAAAATATGAAAATAAATATAAATAGAAAGAGAGAAAAGTTATAGACGTGGATTAAGAAGAAGCAGAAAAATTTAAAAATTCTAGAAAAAAAGCAGAAAAAAGAGGAAAAAGACCAAAAAGGTTGAAAAAGGGAAAAAGGAATAAGGCAGGTAAATATTTAGAAAAAAGGGAAATTGAGAATGAAAAGGGGGAAAGGGAAGAAAAGGAGAAGAAAATCAAGCAGCAGGAAGAGACAAAAAATAGAAAAACGTTGCAGAAATTGACAAAAAGAAGAAAAATGCTAATGAAATCAGATAAAGTAGAAGAAAACGATGCAAATTACAATGAAAAATTTAAGAAGAGAAGTAGATGAAGAAGACAAAGGTGGAGAAAAGAATGAAATAAAAGAAAAAGGGGAAAATTATAAGAAGAGAAGAGAAAATTGAAAATGAGGCAGAAGGGGAGGATGAGTATGAGAAAAAGTAAAATTAGGAAACCAATGAGAAAAAGAAAAAGATAGTGAAAAACAGTTGAATAAGAGGAAACAGAAAAAGTAAATGAAAATTTTAGAAAAAGGAAATTGAATGAAAATGTGACAATATGAAGAAAAGCATAAATAATGAAGAACATGGGAGGAATTTAAACAGAAACTACAGGAAAATAAAAAGAGAAAAATGTTGGATAAAACTGATAATAATGGGAAAGAAAACAAAAAAAAAATTTCGGAAAATAATGAAAGTGACGAAGAACATAGGAAACAAAATAGGAAGAGAAAGATGAAAAAAAGTAAAATGAGTAAGAAAAGGGGAAAATGAAAATGAAGAAGAGAAATAGCAATTTGTTAAAAAGGAGAAGTTGAAAAATAAGAAATTTCAAATACAGATGAATAAGAAAAAAATGGGGAGTTTAAATTTAGAATAATGCGAAGTTGATCAAAAACGAAGAAAAATTAAAAGAAAAAGATAAAAAGGAAATATTAAGTGATGAAAATATTACATAAGACTAAAGTTACAGATAACGATGAAAAGGAAAAGGAAAAAGAAAAATAAAACATTAAAAAGGAAGGGAAAAATAAAGAAATAGAAAAAAGGACAAATAATAGTAAAAAGAAATAGGGACTAAAAATTTATGTAAGAGGTTGAGAAAAAAGTAAAAAAAAAATATTAAGGCATGAAAATATATGACAAAGGAGAGGAAATTATGCTGAATGAGGAGAGAAATATAGAAAAAAGAAAAAAGATTAAAAAGACAAATAAAAGATAAAAATTACTTGAATAAATTATAGATTCAAAAGAAAGGAGGAAAAATAAGTAATGAATGGAAAAGAAGAAAAATGTTGAAAAGGATGAAAAAAGGAAAATGAAAATAGAAGTAAGAAAAAGAAGGAAATAAAAATTGAGGAAAAAGATGAATATTATAGAAAAAAGAAATAGTCTAAAGAGAAGGATAAAATAAAATTTAAAAAGATAGGAAAATTGTGATCAAGATTTAGAACAACCAGCTAAAAAGAGAAAAAAGTTAAGTAAAAGGATGAAAACAGAGGAAAAATGAAAACATAAGGAGTTGTAGAGGAGAAGAATAAAGAATAAAAGCTGAGAACCACATGAAACTGAATGTAAGGAAAAATATTAGGAAAAGAAAAAGAAAAACAAATGAAGAAAAAGTTTCAGAAAAAAATGAAAAAGAACAGGAAGTAGAAAAAGGGATAATTAAGAAAAAGGAGAAGAAAATAGAAAAGAAATTGAAAGCAGGATGAGTTAGAGGAAAATGACGTGGGAGTTAAAATTTTAGAAAAGAGGAATTTGAACCCAAAATTGAAATCATTTGAAGAAAAGGATGAAAAATATTTTTAAAGGGAAAATAAGAAAAGGTGTAGATGAAAAGGTGAGGATCCTGGCCACACATATTAATCTTTCATCAGGCAGGCAGGGTGAAGTCAAGTGCCAGACAGCCTGATTGGGTGTTAATCAGGGGTGTGTACAAAGAATACAGACTGGAATCCACAGTGCTAGAATCCCAGCAGGTAGTGGAAGTGAGGGGCTAACTAGGAGTGCATCAGGGGCTCAGTAACAAGGCTTCAGATAGCTTGAGAACACAGTGTGTGGAACAGATATTTACATGGAACCCGTCTCCAGCTCAGTCAGGGTGAACAATACCCACAGGCTACAATATGTCCCCTCAATATCTTCAAGGTACACTTCACAACTTTCCTCAATGAATAGGCCTGGTTATTAGCTGCTACTGTGCCATGAAAAGATGTGGAGGAAAAGAGTAGACCAAATCTGATAGTCTTTTATTTACTATTTTTTTAATTTATTCAAATTACATCTCTAGTTATCCAATCATTTTTTCCTCCCATTTCTTCCTACCTCCCTTCCAATTCTTCCCTAAAACTATCCCCTATAACTGTTACAAAAGGGTACCTCCTCTCAGTGTATATGCTCATATGGTATCAAGTCTCTTCTTGGTAGCCTGCTTTCCTTCATCTAAGTGCCAACAGGTCTCCCTATCCAGGGAACATGGTCAAATATGTGGCACCAGAGTTCATGTGAATGTCAGTCCCCACTTTCCACTCAACTGTCAAGAATGTCCTGTGCATTGGCCAGATGTGGGTATGGTTCAAAGTTTACTGCACACATTGTCCTTGGCTCATTCCAATGTTTGAGCAGGATGCCTGGGCCCAGATTCACCAATCATAATGTTCTCCTTTAAAGTTTTAGGACCCACTGGATCCTTCTCTTTCCTCAT
>NW_026131479.1:0-21794 GCF_903995435.1 Acomys russatus | reverse complement strand
GCATTAGTGTGTGTGTCAGAGAGAGATAGAGAAAGATAGAGATAGAGAGAGAAGGGAGAGAAAGGAGAAAGAGAAAAAGAGTGAGTTAAGTCACATGAGAGAGAAAGAGAAAAGAATGTGGGTGTGTGAGATAGAGATAGAGCTAGATAGATAGATAGGTAGATAATAAGATAGAGATAGAGAGGGGAGAGAGAGAGAGAGAGGAGAGAGAGAGCAGAGCAGAGAGCGGAGAGCAAATAAGACTTACAGAGGAAAGAGAGAAAGGAGAAAGAGAAAAGAATGTGTGTGTGTTTGTAATGTGTATCTCGTGCATGTATGAGAGAAAGCGGAGAGGAGAGGAGAGAGAGAGAGAGAGAGAGATGAGAGAGAGAGAGAGAGACGAGAGAGAAGCGAGGAGAGAGAGAGAGAGAGAGAGAGAGACAGAGAGAGAGGAGAGATAGAGAGAGAGAGAGAGAGAGAGAGGAGGGAGAGAGAGAAGGGATAATGAAAAGGGATCCAGGGATACCCAAAAAGAACCAATGAACCAATGGCTAATGAGCTGCTAGCCTGAGGGAAGAAAGAGGCGTGCAGTAATCAAGATGGGTCAGGGGCTTGTAAAGCAGAGCCATCCCATTCCACTGTAGAAATCCACCAGCCCCATGAGGCTCAACTGAGGGGGACAGAAATCGTTCTCCACTGTGTGGAGAGCAGAGTCAGAGTGGAGACATGGTTCCCTTGGTTTCTTTTGTCTTCACGGCCGTTTTGGCTTTTATTTCTGTTTTCACCACCCTCAGGTGTCAGTGGGTGCAGTCCATGGCCTGCCCCTGGAGCTGGCGTTCCACAGTGGTGAGCAGGCTCTCAGGAGCCACTGGACAAGCCAGGAAGTTGTAGAGGTCCACATGGGTCTGAGGTTCCCTGGAAGGAAGGCAGTGCTCTGGAACCTGTGGGATCTGTCAGGTTGCACTCTGGGCACAGAGAGGAAGGCTTGGGAGCTGTGGAGAGGGCGTGGCTCACAGATTTAGGACTGAAAAGGGCTTGTTGGGCTCAAGCAGCCTTGGTGTGGGATTGGGCAGTTTGGAGGGCAGGGCGTGTCCCAGCCCATATAAGGGAGTAAGAGCTTCGAGGGTGTAACCAGCCACTGGCAGGCAAAGAGAGGCAGCAGACTGGACTAGGCCCAGCAGAGGAGCCCAGAATCAGTGTCCTCTGCCGCAGAGACATACCTAGCCACCGCTCCAAGAAGAGGAGAAGGCCAGTGCAACGCGCTGCACCCTGGGCTGCCCAGTCCTGTCCTCAGCTGTGGAGATGGAGGCAGGCTGGCCCCCAGAAGGCCCGACGAAGCTGCAGAAGCTGCGGGAGCGCCTGTGCAGGGAGACCGACCCGTGCAAGCTCTACAAAAACCCTGAAGAAACTCTCTTCCCTGCCCGTGCTGTCCGACCTCCTGGCAGAGATTGGCTTCAGGCAGACCATCAAGGGCTTGAGGAAACAGCAGCTCCTGGTGCCCTTTGCCAAGGACTTGGCGGCCAGGTGGTCCGAGAGGACCCTGCTCGGGCGCCAGCCTGAGGACGACGACCCGGGCCCGAAGGACTGGGCTTTGGTGAAGAACCTGAATTCAGAGAGCCCAAGAACCTCTGCAGAAGAGAAGGCACAGGCGTCTCTGCTGCTCTGCTCCTGCTCCTGCTCCCTGGAAACCCCCAGGAGTTGAGAGAGAGGTGTTGGAGTCAGCAGAGGCAGCCCAGGCACCAGCCAGAAGAAAAAGTAGACACACCAGCAGGGAGGGAATGCCAACTGGCAGTGGGAGCTCGGAGCCAAGAGCAGAGAGGATCCGAAGGTGTGCAGAAAGATGCCACTCCACCGGTCTCAGGAGGACGCCCCCACTGGGACTTTTTGAGTCATGCCTCAACATCGAGAGCACCCCGTGGCCACCGTCCCTCGTGCAAGCCCTTGCCGTCCAGCAAGAGGAAGAGGAAAAGCGCCTGGAAAGATGAGGCCCAGAGCTCTGGTGCCAAGGCGCTTCTAGGCCGGTCTGTAAGCTGCAATGCTCGGGGCCGAAGAGCTCTGAGTGCAACTCCGGAGTCCCACCCCAGTCGCCAAGCCTGCACCCCACTGCATGGCCTGGAGCCCCCTTCCTGGAAGCCTGACCAAGAGGCCGAACTGTGGGCTAGCTGGGTGAGTTTCCAAGGGGCAGTCTACTCGGGTCCCAGGCCTGCAAAGTGGTCTCCCGCAGACCTCCCACCAAGGGCTCCTCCTTGCTGGGGATTGTTCTGGTTCCTGGCCTGCTCACTGGCAAGCAGCCCCAGTTAAGGCCCAGGAAGGTGAATCTGGGCAGCCACAGGAGGAGTCCTGGATCCCGGAGACCCAGCCCTGCAAGCAAACCCACAGCCAGACTGAGACCCGGACACACCTGCAGCTCAAGGAGTCCGAGCAGCTGCAAGCTCTGAGAGGCGGCATCCAAAGCACACAAAGCCAAGGCCAGGCAAAACACGCCTACCAACCAAGATGGCCGCCTTGCACACCCAGGTCAAGAGCCCAGGCCCGCAGGAATGACAGGAGCCCTGGTGGGGGCGCCCTTCTCTGAAAACCACATGCCCCCAGAGGCCTCTGGCCACAGCCTCACCCAGGGGGCTCCCTGGCTGCCCTCTGGGGTAGGCGGCAGCAACAAGAGACAGGCTAAAAAGAGACCCGCACCTCTCATGGCCAAGGCCCTCCGAGATTATAAGAAGAGCTTCTTGGCAGGAGAATCTAGGTTGCTCTCCACGCTGGCACTGCTTCGGATTCCACTGGACTGGACAGACCCACTCTCCCCTCAGGGAGCACCCAGGTTTCCAGCGTGTGCACCTGGGAGGCCAGCTCCAGCCATCCCATAGCTGCCCTCCCAGGAGGCACTTTGACACACTCCTCTGCCTGCCCTCTACAGCTCCATGCACTTTCCATGCACCCGAGAGGGACGCCTAAACTGCTCCCTCGCTGACAGAACTGTGGGTTCCCACAGGTGCCACCCCCTCTGGTGCATTTTGCCACCAGCCTCCCCCTACCTAAGGACTCTGGAGGGCTGAAGACCTTGGCGCCCAGAACGAAAACCAGAACCATTACCCTTTGCCTGCATCTCCTAGTCGGACTCACTAGCACACAAACCCATCTAATGAACCTCTTGATGCACACCTGCGTGAATTCCAAAGGAAGGATGGATTTCCAGCCATCCCAGCCGGACTCTCCCTTCACTGGGGACTGTTGGTCCCTCTGCCAAACTCATCCTTTGCCTGGCGTGCTTCTCATTTAGCTGTGCTTGGGCAGAGCTTCGTTCTATACTTTTTCAGGCCTTCGTCTTTTTCCCATGTCAAGATACAAAACTGCCAAGAGGAAACAAAGAATCCACGCCACCTGTGTTTGTTTGAGCACTGGTGGATATTGTTTTCTTTTCTCTCCTTTGCCCACAACACTCTTGGTATGTAAATAAAGGAGCATATATTCAACAGTAAATAGGTGTGTGTATGCGTGTTTGTTTGTTTGTTCTTTTTCAAAAAAACCAAAAAAACAAAAAAACCAACCACAGGGTTCTTAATCCACGTGGTAAGCAGTATTCTCTCTGCACGCACAGCTGCACACCAGAAAAGGGTACCAGCTCTCATGGCAGATGGTTGTAAGCCACCATAGGGTGGCTGGGAATTGAACTCAGGACCTTTGGAAGAGCAGCCAGTGCTCTTCAAATATGAGCCAGCTCTCTAGCCCAATACGCACATGTCTTCCATAAATGTGTGTATGTGTGCGTATGGGTCTACTGACAGCTAGAGTAGTAGATAGATACGGACATAGACAGTGGCTTGGTGTTTGTACATTTAGATAGAAAGGCAAGAGACAGTTCTTCATGCCTACATACACATTGAAAATAAAAAAATTGTTACAAAGATTCACAGATTCTTAGACAATTATCCTGTCCAAGTGTGATGGAAGCAGGGCATGCAAACATGCAGTCCATGCTCAGTGAAAGGCAATCTTTAAATATGTGTATCTAATTGTCAAAAACAAAACAAAACAAAGGCTGTTATCAAGATGTTGGCCAGCTAGCTTTCTCACCTACAGCTCAGGGTCTTCTCCCAGTTCCTCTAGGCTACTGGCAGCAATCAGCTCCTTACAGCTTCAAGACAAAGACCTTGCTTCTTAGGAAGACATTCACAATAAAAAATGTTGTCTTCTTAAAAAAAAAAAATTATATAAGGAAGTCAGTGGTAATGAAATACACAGAAAGAGTATGTGAAAGAGATGATTGTGTGTGTGTGTGTGCATTAGTGTGTGTGTCAGAGAGAGATAGAGAAAGATAGAGATAGAGAGAGAAAGGGAGAGAAAGGGAGAAAGAGAAAAAGAGTGAGTTAAAGTCACATGAGAGAGAAAGAGAAAAAGAATGTGGGTGTGTGAGATAGAGATAGAGATAGATAGATAGATAGGTAGATAAATAGATAGATAGAGATGGGGAGAGAGAGAGAGAGAGAGAGAGAGAGAGAGAGAGCAAATAAGACTTACAAGAGGAAAGAGAGAAAGGAGAAAGAGAAAAAGAATGTGTGTGTGTTTGTAAGTGTGTATCTCGTGCATGTATGAGAGAAAGCGAGAGAGAGAGAGAGAGAGAGAGAGAGAGAGAGAGAGAGAGAGAGAGAGAGAGAGAGAGAGAGAGAGAGAGAGAGAGAGGGAGGGAGAGAGAGAAGGGATAATGAAAAGGGATCCAGGGATACCCAAAATGAAGAAACCAATGAACCCATGGCTAATGAGCTGCTAGCCTGAGGGAAGAAAGAGGGAGGGCGTGGCAGTAATCAAGATGGGTCAGGGGCTTGTAAAGCAGAGCCATCCCATTCCACTGTAGAAATCCACCAGCCCCATGAGGCTCAACTGAGTGGGGACAGAAAGATCGTTCTCCACTGTGTGGAGAGCAGAGTCAGAGTGGAGACATGGTTCCCTTGGTTTCTTTTGTCTTCACGGCCGTTTTGGCTTTTATTTCTGTTTTCACCATCCCTCAGGTGTCAGTGGGTGCAGTCCATGGCCTGCCCCTGGAGCTGGCGTTCCACAGTGGTGAGCAGGCTCTCAGGAGCCACTGGACAAGCAGGAAGTTGTAGAGGTCCACATGGGTCTGAGGTCCCTGGAAGGAAGGCAGTGCTCTGGAACCTGTGGGATCTTCAGGTTGCACTCTGGGCACAGAGAGGAAGGCTTGGGAGCTGTGGAGGAGGGCGTGGCTCACAGATTTAGGACTGAAAAGGGCTTGTTGGGCTCAAGCAGCCTTGGTGTGGGATTGGGCAGTTTGGAGGGCAGGGCGTGTCCCAGCCCATATAAGGGAGTAAGAGCTTCGAGGGTGTAACCAGCCACTGGCAGGCAAAGAGAGGCAGCAGACTGGACTAGGCCCAGCAGAGGAGCCCAGAATCAGTGTCCTCTGCCGCAGAGAATACCTAGCCACCGCTCCAAGAAGAGGAGAAGGCCAGTGCAACGCGCTGCACCCTGGGCTGCCCAGTCCTGTCCTCAGCTGTGGAGATGGAGGCAGGCTGGCCCCCAGAAGGCCCGACGAAGCTGCAGAAGCTGCGGGAGCGCCTGTGCAGGGAGACCGACCCGTGCAAGCTCTACAAAACCCTGAAGAAAACTCTCTTCCCTGCCCGTGCTGTCCGACCTCCTGGCAGCGATTGGCTTCAGGCAGACCATCAAGGGCTTGAGGAAACAGCAGCTCCTGGTGCCCTTTGCCCAAGGACTTGGCGGCCAGGTGGTCCGAGAGGACCCTGCTCGGGCGCCAGCAGCTGAGGACGACGACCCGGGCCCGAAGGACTGGGCTTTGGTGAAGAACCCTGAATTCAGAGAGCCCAAGAACCTCTGCAGAAGAGAAGGCACAGGCGTCTGCTGCTGCTCCTGCTCCTGCTCCTGCTCCCGGGAAACCCCCAGAGAGTGAGGAGAGAGGTGTTGGAGGTCAGCAGAGGCAGCCCAGGCCCCAGCCAGAAGAAAAGTAGACACACCAGCAGGAGGGAATGCCAACTGGCAGTGGGAGCTCGGAGCCAAGAGCAGAGAGGATCCGAATGTGCAGAAAGATGCCACTCCACCGGTCTCAGGAGGACGCCCTCCACTGGGACTTTTGAGTCATGCCTCAACATCGAGAGCACCCCGTGGCCACCGTCGCCTCTGCAGCCCTTGCCGTCCAGCAAGAGGAAGAGGAAAAGCGCCTGGAAAGATGAGGCCCAGAGCTCTGGTGCCAAGGCGCTTCTAGGCCGGTCTGTAAGCTGCAATGCTCGGGGCCGAAGAGCTCTGAGTGCAACTCCGGAGTCCCACCCCAGTCGCCAAGCCTGCACCCCACTGCATGGCCTGGAGCCCCCTTCCTGGAAGCCTGACCAAGAGGCCGAACTGTGGGCTAGCTGGGTGAGTTTCCAAGGGCAGTCTACTCGGGTCCCAGGCCTGCAAGTGGTCTCCCGCAGACTCCCACCAAGGGCTCCTCCTTGCTGGGGATTGTTCTGGTTCCTGGCCTGCTCACTGGCAAGCAGCCCCAGTTAAGGCCCAGGAAGGTGAATCTGGGCAGCCACAGGAGGAGTCCTGGATCCCGGAGACCCAGCCCTGCAAGCAAACCCACAGCCAGACTGAGACCCGGACACACCTGCAGCTCAAGGAGTCCGAGCAGCTGCAAGCTCTGAGAGGCGGCATCCAAAGCACACAAGCCAAGGCCAGGCAAAACACGGCCTACCAACCAAGATGGCCGCCTTGCACACCCAGGTCAAGAGCCCAGGCCCGCAGGAATGGACAGGAGCCCTGGTGGGGGCGCCCTTCTCTGAAAACCACATGCCCCCAGAGGCCTCTGGCCACAGCCTCACCCAGGGGGCTCCCTGGCTGCCCTCTGGGGTAGGCGGGCAGCAACAAGAGACAGGCTAAAAAGAGACCCGCACCTCTCATGGCCAAGGCCCTCCGAGATTATAAGAAGAGCTTCTTGGGCAGGAGAATCTAGGTTGCTCTCCACGCTGGCACTGCTTCGGATTCCACTGGACTGGACAGACCCACTCTCCCCTCAGGGAGCACCCAGGTTTTCCAGCGTGTGCACCTGGGAGGCCAGCTCCAGCCATCCCATAGCTGCCCTCCCAGGAGGCACTTTGACACACTCCTCTGCCTGCCCTCTACAGCTCCATGCACTTTCCATGCACCCGAGAGGACGCCTAAACTGCTCCCTCGCTGACAGAACTGTGGGTTCCCACAGGTGCCACCCCCTCTGGTGCATTTGCCACCAGCCTCCCCCTACCTAAGGACTCTGGAGGGCTGAAGACCTTGGCGCCCAGAACGAAAACCAGAACCATTACCCTTTGCCTGCATCTCCTAGTCGGACTCACTAGCACACAAACCCATCTAATGAACCTCTTGATGCACACCTGCGTGAATTCCAAAGGAAGGATGGATTTCCAGCCATCCCAGCCGGACTCTCCCTTCACTGGGGACTGTTGGTCCCTCTGCCAAACTCATCCTTTGCCTGGCGTGCTTCTCATTTAGCTGTGCTTGGGCAGAGCTTCGTTCTATACTTTTTCAGGCCTTCGTCTTTTTCCCATGTCAAGATACAAAACTGCCAAGAGGAAACAAAGAATCCACGCCACCTGTGTTTGTTTGAGCACTGGTGGATATTGTTTTCTTTTCTCTCCTTTGCCCACAACACTCTTGGTATGTAAATAAAGGAGCATATATTCAACAGTAAATAGGTGTGTGTATGCGTGTTTGTTTGTTTGTTCTTTTTCAAAAAACCAAAAAAACAAAAAAACCAACCACAGGGTTCTTAATCCACGTGGTAAGCAGTATTCTCTCTGCACGCACAGCTGCACACCAGAAAAGGGTACCAGCTCTCATGGCAGATGGTTGTAAGCCACCATAGGGTGGCTGGGAATTGAACTCAGGACCTTTGGAAGAGCAGCCAGTGCTCTTCAAATATGAGCCAGCTCTCTAGCCCAATACGCACATGTCTTCCATAAATGTGTGTATGTGTGCGTATGGGTCTACTGACAGCTAGAGTAGTAGATAGATACGGACATAGACAGTGGCTTGGTGTTTGTACATTTAGATAGAAAGGCAAGAGACAGTTCTTCATGCCTACATTACACATTTGAAAATAAAAAAATTGTTACAAAGATTCACAGATTCTTAGACAATTATCCTGTCCAAGTGTGATGGAAGCAGGGCATGCAAACATGCAGTCCATGCTCAGTGAAAGGCAATCTTTAAATATGTGTATCTAATTGTCAAAAACAAAACAAAACAAAGGCTGTTATCAAGATGTTGGCCAGCTAGCTTTCTCACCTACAGCTCAGGGTCTTCTCCCAGTTCCTCTAGGCTACTTGCAGCATCAGCTCCTTACAGCTTCAAGACAAAGACCTGCTTCTTAGGAAGACATTCACAATAAAAATGTTGTCTCTTAAAAAAAAACTTATATAAGGAAGTCAGTGGTAATGAAATACACAGAAAGAGTATGTGAAAGAGATGATTGTGTGTGTGTGTGTGTGCATTAGTGTGTGTGTCAGAGAGAGATAGAGAAAGATAGAGATAGAGAGAGAAAGGAGAGAAAGGGAGAAAGAGAAAAAAGAGTGAGTTAAAGTCACATGAGGAGAGAAAGAGAAAAAGAAATGTGGGTTGTGTGAGATAGAGATAGAGATAGATAGATAGATAGGTAGATACATAGATAGATAGAGATGGGAGAGGAGAGAGCGAGAGAGAGAGAAGGAGAGGCGAGAGAGAGCAAATAAGACTTACAAGAGGAAAGAGGAGAAAGGAGAAGAGAAAAGAATGTGTGTGTGTTTGTAAGTGTGTATTCTCGTGCAGTATGAGAGAAAGCGGAGAGAGAGAGAGAGAGAGAGAGAGAGAGAGAGAGAGAGAGAGAGAGAGGAGGAAAAGAGAAGAGAAGAGAGACGAGAGAAAGAGAGAGAGAGAGACAAGACGAGAGAGAGAGATAGAGAGAGAGAGAGAGAGAGAGGAGGGAGAGAGAGAAGGATAATGAAAAGGGATCCAGGGATACCCAAAACTGAAGAAACCAATGACCAATGGCTAATGAGCTGCTAGCTGAGGGAAGAAAGAGGGAGGGCGTGGCAGTAATCAAGATGGGTCAGGGGCTTGTAAAGCAGAGCCATCCATTCCACTGTAGAAATCCACCAGCCCCATGAGGCTCAATGAGTGGGGACAGAAAAGATCGTTCTCCACTGTGTGGAGAGAGAGTCAGAGTGGAGAACATGGTTCCCTTGGTTTCTTTGTCTTCACGGCCGTTTTGGCTTTTTATTTCTGTTTTCACCATCCTCAGGTGTCAGTGGGTTGCAGTCCATGGCCTGCCCCTGGAGCTGGCGTTCCACAGTGGTGAGCAGGCTCTCAGGAGCCACTGGACAAGCCAGGAAGTTGTAGAGGTCCACATGGGTCTGAGGTTCCCTGGAAGGAAGGCAGTGCTCTGGAACCTGTGGGATCTGTCAGGTTGCACTCTGGGCACAGAGAGGAAGGCTTGGGAGCTGTGGAGAGGGCGTGGCTCACAGATTTAGGACTGAAAAGGGCTTGTTGGGCTCAAGCAGCCTTGGTGTGGGATTGGGCAGTTTGGAGGGCAGGGCGTTGTCCCAGCCCATATAAGGGATGTAAGAGCTTCGAGGGTGTTGTAACCAGCCACTGGCAGGCAAAGAGAGGCAGCAGACTGGACTAGGCCCAGCAGAGGAGCCCAGAATCAGTGTCCTCTGCCGCAGAGACATACCTAGCCACCGCTCCAAGAAGAGGAGAAGGCCAGTGCAACGCGCTGCACCCTGGGCTGCCAGTCCTGTCCTCAGCTGTGGAGATGGAGGCAGGCTGGCCCCAGACGGCCCGACGAAGCTGCAGAAGCTGCGGGAGCGCCTGTGCAGGGAGACCGACCCGTGCAAGCTCTACAAAAAACCCTGAAGAAGAACTCTCTTCCCTGCCGTGCTGTCCGACCTCCTGGCAGAGATTGGCTTCAGGCAGACATCAAGGGCTTGAGGAAACAGCAGCTCCTGGTGCCCTTTGCCAAGGACTTGGCGGACAGGTGGTCCGAGAGGACCCTGCTCGGGCGCCAGCCTGAGGACGACGACCCGGGCCCGAAGGACTGGGCTTTGGTGAAGAACCTGAATTCAGAGAGCCCAAGAAACTCTGCAGAAGAGAAGGCACTAGGCGTCTGCTGCTGCTCCTGCTCCTGCTCCTGCTCCCGGGAAACCCCCAGAGAGTGAGAGAGAGGTGTTGGAGGTCAGCAGAGGCAGCCCAGGCCCAGCCAGAAGAAAAGTAGACACACCAGCAGGAGGGAATGCCAACTGGCAGTGGGAGCTCGGAGCCAAGAGCAGAGAGGATCCGAAGGTGCAGAAAGATGCCACTCCACCGGTCTCAGGAGGACGCCCTCACTGGGACTTTTGAGTCATGCCTCAACATCGAGAGCACCCCGTGGCCACCGTCGCCTCTGCAGCCCTTGCCGTCCAGCAAGAGGAAGAGGAAAAGCGCCTGGAAAGATGAGGCCAGAGCTCTGGTGCCCAAGGCGCTTCTAGGCCGGTCTGTAAGCTGCAATGCTCGGGGCCGAAGAGCTCTGAGTGCAACTCCGGAGTCCCACCCCAGTCGCCAAGCCTGCACCCCACTGCATGGCTGGAGCCCCTTCCTGGAAGCCTGACCAAGAGGCCGAACTGTGGGCTAGCTGGGTGAGTTCCAAGGGGCAGTCTACTCGGGTCCCAGGCCTGCAAGTGGTCTCCCGCAGGAACCTCCCACCAAGGGCTCCTCCTTGCTGGGATTGTTCTGGTTCCTGGCCTGCTCACTGGCAAGCAGCCCCAGTTAAGGCCCAGGAAGGTGAATCTGGGCAGCCACAGGAGGAGTCCTGGATCCCGGAGACCCAGCCCTGCAAGCAAACCCACAGCCAGACTGAGACCCGGACACACCTG
Source organism: Acomys russatus (assembly GCF_903995435.1). NCBI lineage: Eukaryota > Metazoa > Chordata > Mammalia > Rodentia > Muridae > Acomys > Acomys russatus. Next base: position 10,935 of record NW_026131479.1, on the reverse strand, counting down.
CAGCTCAAGGAGTCCGAGCAGCTGCAAGCTCTGAGAGGCGGCATCCAAAGCACACAAGCCAAGGCCAGGCAAACACGCCTACCACCAAGATGGCCGCCTTGCACACCCAGGTCAAGAGCCCAGGCCCGCAGGAATGGACAGGAGCCCTGGTGGGGGCGCCCTTCTCTGAAAACCACATGCCCCCAGAGGCCTCTGGCCACAGGCATCACCCAGGGGGCTCCCTGGCTGCCCTCTGGGGTAGGCGGCAGCAACAAGAGACAGGCTAAAAGAGACCCGCACCTCTCATGGCCAAGGCCCTCCGAGATTATAAGAAGAGCTTCTTGGGCAGGAGAATCTAGGTTGCTCTCCACGCTGGCACTGCTTCGGATTCCACTGGACTGGACAGACCCACTCTCCCCTCAGGAGCCACCCAGGTTTTCCAGCGTGTGCACCTGGGAGGCCAGCTCCAGCCATCCCATAGCTGCCCTCCCAGGAGGCACTTGACACACTCCTCTGCCTGCCCTCTACAGCTCCATGCACTTTCATGCACCCGAGAGGACGCCCTAAAACTGCTCCCTCGCTGACAGAAACTGTGGGTTCCCACAGGTGCCACCCCTCTGGTGCATTTTGCCACCAGCCTCCCCCTACCTAAGGACTCTGGAGGGCTGAAGACCTTGGCGCCCAGAACGAAAACCAGAACCATTACCCTTTGCCTGCATCTCCTAGTCGGACTCACTAGCACACAAACCCATCTAATGAACCTCTTGATGCACACCTGCGTGAATTCCAAAGGAAGGATGGATTTCCAGCCATCCCAGCGGACTCTCCCTTCACTGGGGACTGTTGGTCCCTCTGCCAAACTCATCCTTTGCCTGGCGTGCTTCTCATTTAGCTGTGCTTGGGCAGAGCTTCGTTCTATACTTTTTCAGGCCTTCGTCTTTTCCCATGTCAAGATACAAACCCGCCAAGAGGAAACAAAGAATCCACGCCACCTGTGTTTGTTTGAGCACTGGTGGATATTGTTTTCTTTTCTCTCCTTTGCCCACAACACTCTTGGTATGTAAATAAAGGAGCATATATTCAACAGTAAATAGGTGTGTGTATGCGTGTTGTTTGTTTGTTCTTTTTCAAAAAAACCAAAAAAACAAAAAAACCAACCACAGGGTTCTTATATCCACGTGGTAAGCAGTATTCTCTCTGCACGCACAGCTGCACACCAGAAAGGGTACCAGCTCTCATGGCAGATGGTTGTAAGCCCACCATAGGGTGGCTGGGAATTGAACTCAGGACCTTTGGAAGAGCAGCCAGTGCTCTTCAATATGAGCCAGCTCTCTAGCCCAATACGCACATGTCTTCCATAAATGTGTGTATGTGTGCGTATGGGTCTACTGACAGCTAGAGTAGTAGATAGATACGGACATAGACAGTGGCTTGGTGTTTGTACATTTAGATAGAAAGGCAAGAGACAGTTCTTTCATGCCTACATACACATTGAAAATAAAAAATTGTTACAAAGATTCACAGATTCTTAGACATTATCCTGTCCAAGTGTGATGGAAAGCAGGGCATGCAAACATGCATTCCATGCTGCAGTGAAAGGCAATCTTTAAATATGTGTATCTAATTGTCAAAAACAAAACAAAACAAAGGCTGTTATCAAGATGTTGGCCAGCTAGCTTTCTCACCTACAGCTCAGGGTCTTCTCCCAGTTCCTCTAGGCTACTGGCAGCAATCAGCTCCTTACAGCTTCAAGACAAAGACCTTGCTTCTTAGGAAAGACATTCACAATAAAAAATGTTGTCTTCTTAAAAAAAAAAGTATATAAGGAAGTCAGTGGTAATGAAATACACAGAAAGAGTATGTGAAGACGATGATTGTGGTGGTGTGTGTGCATTAGTGTGTGTGTCAGAGAGAGATAGAGAAAGATAGAGATAGAGAGAGAAAGGGAGAGAAAGGGAGAAAGAGAAAAAGAGTGAGTTAAAGTCACATGAGAGAGAAAGAGAAAAAGAATGTGGGTGTGTGAGATAGAGATAGAGATAGATAGATAGATAGGTAGATAAATAGATAGATAGAGATGGGGAGAGAGAGAGAGAGAGAGAGAGAGAGAGAGCAAATAAGACTTACAAGAGGAAAGAGAGAAAGGAGAAAGAGAAAAAGAATGTGTGTGTGTTTGTAAGTGTGTATCTCGTGCATGTATGAGAGAAAGCGAGAGAGAGAGAGAGAGAGAGAGAGAGAGAGAGAGAGAAAGAGAGAGAGACAGAGAGAGAGAGAGAGAGAGAGAGAGAGAGAGAGAGAGAGAGGGAGGGAGAGAGAGAAGGGATAATGAAAAGGGATCCAGGGATACCCAAAATGAAGAACCAATGAACCAATGGCTAATGAGCTGCTAGCCTGAGGGAAGAAAGAGGGAGGGCGTGGCAGTAATCAAGATGGGTCAGGGGCTTGTAAAGCAGAGCCATCCCATTCCACTGTAGAAATCCACCAGCCCCATGAGGCTCAACTGAGTGGGGACAGAAAGATCGTTCTCCACTGTGTGGAGAGCAGAGTCAGAGTGGAGACATGGTTCCCTTGGTTTCTTTTGTCTTCACGGCCGTTTTGGCTTTTATTTCTGTTTTCACCACCCTCAGGTGTCAGTGGGTGCAGTCCATGGCCTGCCCCTGGAGCTGGCGTTCCACAGTGGTGAGCAGGCTCTCAGGAGCCACTGGACAAGCCAGGAAGTTGTAGAGGTCCACATGGGTCTGAGGTTCCCTGGAAGGAAGGCAGTGCTCTGGAACCTGTGGGATCTGTCAGGTTGCACTCTGGGCACAGAGAGGAAGGCTTGGGAGCTGTGGAGAGGGCGTGGCTCACAGATTTAGGACTGAAAAGGGCTTGTTGGGCTCAAGCAGCCTTGGTGTGGGATTGGGCAGTTTGGAGGGCAGGGCGTGTCCCAGCCCATATAAGGGAGAGTAAGAGCTTCGAGGGTGTAAACCAGCCACTGGCAGGCAAAGAGAGGCAGCAGACTGACTAGGCCAGCAGAGGAGCCCAGAATCAGTGTCCTCTGCCGCAGAGACATACCTAGCCACCGCTCCAAGAAGAGGAGAAGGCCAGTGCAACGCGCTGCACCCTGGGCTGCCCAGTCCTGTCCTCAGCTGTGGAGATGGAGGCAGGCTGGCCCCCAGAAGGCCCGACGAAGCTGCAGAAGCTGCGGGAGCGCCTGTGCAGGGAGACCGACCCGTGCAAGCTCTACAAAACCCTGAAGAAACTCTCTTCCCTGCCCGTGCTGTCCGACCTCCTGGCAGAGATTGGCTTCAGGCAGACCATCAAGGGCTTGAGGAAACAGCAGCTCCTGGTGCCCTTTGCCAAGGACTTGGCGGCCAGGTGGTCCGAGAGGACCCTGCTCGGGCGCCAGCCTGAGGACGACGACCCGGGCCCGAAGGACTGGGCTTTGGTGAAGAACCTGAATTCAGAGAGCCCAAGAACCTCTGCAGAAGAGAAGGCACAGGCGTCTGCTGCTGCTCCTGCTCCTGCTCCTGCTCCCGGGAAACCCCCAGAGAGTGAGAGAGAGGTGTTGGAGGTCAGCAGAGGCAGCCCAGGCCCCAGCCAGAAGAAAAGTAGACACACCAGCAGGGAGGGAATGCCAACTGCAGTGGGAGCTCGGAGCCAAGAGCAGAGAGGATCCGAAGGTGCAGAAAGATGCCACTCCACCGGTCTCAGGAGGACGCCCTCACTGGGACTTTTGAGTCATGCCTCAACATCGAGAGCACCCCGTGGCCACCGTCGCCTCTGCAGCCCTTGCCGTCCAGCAAGAGGAAGAGGAAAAGCGCCTGGAAAGATGAGGCCCAGAGCTCTGGTGCCAAGGCGCTTCTAGGCCGGTCTGTAAGCTGCAATGCTCGGGGCCGAAGAGCTCTGAGTGCAACTCCGGAGTCCCACCCCAGTCGCCAAGCCTGCACCCCACTGCATGGCCTGGAGCCCCCTTCCTGGAAGCCTGACCAAGAGGCCGAACTGTGGGCTAGCTGGGTGAGTTTCCAAGGGGCAGTCTACTCGGGTCCCAGGCCTGCAAGTGGTCTCCCGCAGACCTCCCACCAAGGGCTCCTCCTTGCTGGGATTGTTCTGGTTCCTGGCCTGCTCACTGGCAAGCAGCCCCAGTTAAGGCCCAGGAAGGTGAATCTGGGCAGCCACAGGAGGAGTCCTGGATCCCGGAGACCCAGCCCTGCAAGCAAACCCACAGCCAGACTGAGACCCGGACACACCTGCAGCTCAAGGAGTCCGAGCAGCTGCAAGCTCTGAGAGGCGGCATCCAAAGCACACAAGCCAAGGCCAGGCAAACACGCCTACCAACCAAGATGGCCGCCTTGCACACCCAGGTCAAGAGCCCAGGCCCGCAGGAATGGACAGGAGCCCTGGTGGGGGCGCCCTTCTCTGAAAACCACATGCCCCCAGAGGCCTCTGGCCACAGCCTCACCCAGGGGGCTCCCTGGCTGCCCTCTGGGGTAGGCGGCAGCAACAAGAGACAGGCTAAAAAGAGACCCGCACCTCTCATGGCCAAGGCCCTCCGAGATTATAAGAAGAGCTTCTTGGGCAGGAGAATCTAGGTTGCTCTCCACGCTGGCACTGCTTCGGATTCCACTGGACTGGACAGACCCACTCTCCCCTCAGGGAGCACCCAGGTTTTCCAGCGTGTGCACCTGGGAGGCCAGCTCCAGCCATCCCATAGCTGCCCTCCCAGGAGGCACTTTGACACACTCCTCTGCCTGCCCTCTACAGCTCCATGCACTTTCCATGCACCCGAGAGGACGCCTAAACTGCTCCCTCGCTGACAGAACTGTGGGTTCCCACAGGTGCCACCCCCTCTGGTGCATTTTGCCACCAGCCTCCCCCTACCTAAGGACTCTGGAGGGCTGAAGACCTTGGCGCCCAGAACGAAAACCAGAACCATTACCCTTTGCCTGCATCTCCTAGTCGGACTCACTAGCACACAAACCCATCTAATGAACCTCTTGATGCACACCTGCGTGAATTCCAAAGGAAGGATGGATTTCCAGCCATCCCAGCCGGACTCTCCCTTCACTGGGGACTGTTGGTCCCTCTGCCAAACTCATCCTTTGCCTGGCGTGCTTCTCATTTAGCTGTGCTTGGGCAGAGCTTCGTTCTATACTTTTTCAGGCCTTCGTCTTTTTCCCATGTCAAGATACAAAACCGCCAAGAGGAAACAAAGAATCCACGCCACCTGTGTTTGTTTGAGCACTGGTGGATATTGTTTTCTTTTCTCTCCTTTGCCCACAACACTCTTGGTATGTAAATAAAGGAGCATATATTCAACAGTAAATAGATGTGTGTATGTGTGTTTGTTTGTTTGTTCTTTTTCAAAAAACCAAAAAAACAAAAAAACCAACCACAGGGTTATTAATCCACGTGGTAAGCAGTATTCTCTCTGCACGCACAGCTGCACACCAGAAAAGGGTACCAGCTCTCATGGCAGATGGTTGTAAGCCACCATAGGGTGGCTGGGAATTGAACTCAGGACCTTTGGAAGAGCAGCCAGTGCTCTTCAAATATGAGCCAGCTCTCTAGCCCAATACGCACATGTCTTCCATAAATGTGTGTATGTGTGCGTATGGGTCTACTGACAGCTAGAGTAGTAGATAGATACGGACATAGACAGTGGCTTGGTGTTTGTACATTTAGATAGAAAGGCAAGAGACAGTTCTTCATGCCTACATACACATTGAAAATAAAAAAATTGTTACAAAGATTCACAGATTCTTAGACAATTATCCTGTCCAAGTGTGATGGAAGCAGGGCATGCAAACATGCAGTCCATGCTCAGTGAAAGGCAATCTTTAAATATGTGTATCTAATTGTCAAAAACAAAACAAAACAAAACAAAAAACCAAAAAAAAAAAAAAACAAAAAAAAACAAAAAAAAAAAAAAAAAAGAAAAGAAGAAGAAGAAGAAGAAGAAGAAGAAGAAGGAAAACGGTTGCTTTGAATTGCAAATGGGGCCAGGGAATGTTTTTGGAGATGTTGAAAAGTTTCAAAGCTCAATTGTGGTGATAGGAGCTTCATTAGTTTTCCATTGCTGTTATGGCACACTGTACCATTTCCAGAGGTTTAAAATAACACACATTCACTATTTACATAGTTTCTCAAGCCAGAAGGTCAGGTGTGGCTACAGTGTGATCCACAAGGCTGTTATCAAGATGTTGGCCAGCTAGCTTTCTCACCTACAGCTCAGGGTCTTCTCCCAGTTCCTCTAGGCTACTGGCAGCAATCAGCTCCTTACAGCTTCAAGACAAAGACCTTGCTTCTTAGGAAGACATTCACAATAAAAATGTTGTCTTCTTAAAAAAAAAAATTATATAAGGAAGTCAGTGGTAATGAAATACACAGAAAGAGTATGTGAAAGAGATGATTGTGTGTGTGTGTGTGTGTGTGTGTGCATTAGTGTGTGTGTCAGAGAGAGATAGAGAAAGATAGAGATAGAGAGAGAAAGGGAGAGAAAGGGAGAAAGAGAAAAAGAGTGAGTTAAAGTCACATGAGAGAGAAAGAGAAAAAGAATGTGGGTGTGTGAGATAGAGATAGAGAGAGATAGATAGATAGGTAGATAAATAGATAGATAGAGATGGGGAGAGAGAGAGAGAGAGAGAGAGAGAGAGAGAGAGAGAGAGCAAATAAGACTTACAAGAGGAAGAGAGAAAGGAGAAAATGAGAAAAAGAATTTGTGTGTGTTTGTAAGTGTGTATCTCGTGCATGTATTTGTTTGTGTTTGTTTTTTTGTGTATGATAGTGTGGTAGAGAGAGAGAGAGAGAGAGAGGAGAGGAGAGAGAGAGAGAGAGAGAGAGAGAGAGAGAAGATAGAGAGGGAGGAGAGAGGGAGGAGAGAGAGAAGATAATGAAAAGGGATCCAGGGATACCCAAAAATGAAGAACCAATGAACCAATGGCTAATGAGCTGCTAGCCTGAGGGAAGAAAGAGGGAGGGCGTGGCAGTAATCAAGATGGGTCAGGGGCTTGTAAAGCAGAGCCATCCCATTCCACTGTAGAAATCCACCAGCCCCATGAGGCTCAACTGAGTGGGGACAGAAAGATCGTTCTCCACTGTGTGGAGAGCAGAGTCAGAGTGGAGACATGGTTCCCTTGGTTTCTTTTGTCTTCACGGCCGTTTTGGCTTTTATTTCTGTTTTCACCACCCTCAGGTGTCAGTGGGTGCAGTCCATGGCCTGCCCCTGGAGCTGGCGTTCCACAGTGGTGGCAGGCTCTCAGGAGCCACTGGACAAGCCAGGAAGTTGTAGAGGTCCACATGGGTCTGAGGTTCCCTGGAAGGAAGGCAGTGCTCTGGAACCTGTGGGATCTGTCAGGTTGCACTCTGGGCACAGAGAGGAAGGCTTGGGAGCTGTGGAGAGGGCGTGGCTCACAGATTTAGGACTGAAAAGGGCTTGTTGGGCTCAAGCAGCCTTGGTGTGGGATTGGGCAGTTTGGAGGGCAGGGCGTGTCCCAGCCCATATAAGGGAGTAAGAGCTTCGAGGGTGTAACCAGCCACTGGCAGGCAAAGAGAGGCAGCAGACTGGACTAGGCCCAGCAGAGGAGCCCAGAATCAGTGTCCTCTGCCGCAGAGACATACCTAGCCACCGCTCCAAGAAGAGGAGAAGGCCAGTGCAACGCGCTGCACCCTGGGCTGCCCAGTCCTGTCCTCAGCTGTGGAGATGGAGGCAGGCTGGCCCCCAGAAGGCCCGACGAAGCTGCAGAAGCTGCGGGAGCGCCTGTGCAGGGAGACCGACCCGTGCAAGCTCTACAAAACCCTGAAGAAACTCTCTTCCCTGCCCGTGCTGTCCGACCTCCTGGCAGAGATTGGCTTCAGGCAGACCATCAAGGGCTTGAGGAAACAGCAGCTCCTGGTGCCCTTTGCCAAGGACTTGGCGGCCAGGTGGTCCGAGAGGACCCTGCTCGGGCGCCAGCCTGAGGACGACGACCCGGGCCCGAAGGACTGGGCTTTGGTGAAGAACCTGAATTCAGAGAGCCCAAGAACCTCTGCAGAAGAGAAGGCACAGGCGTCTGCTGCTGCTCCTGCTCCTGCTCCTGCTCCCGGGAAACCCCCAGAGAGTGAGAGAGAGGTGTTGGAGGTCAGCAGAGGCAGCCCAGGCCCCAGCCAGAAGAAAAGTAGACACACCAGCAGGGAGGGAATGCCAACTGGCAGTGGGAGCTCGGAGCCAAGAGCAGAGAGGATCCGAAGGTGCAGAAAGATGCCACTCCACCGGTCTCAGGAGGACGCCCTCACTGGGACTTTTGAGTCATGCCTCAACATCGAGAGCACCCCGTGGCCACCGTCGCCTCTGCAGCCCTTGCCGTCCAGCAAGAGGAAGAGGAAAAGCGCCTGGAAAGATGAGGCCCAGAGCTCTGGTGCCAAGGCGCTTCTAGGCCGGTCTGTAAGCTGCAATGCTCCGGGCCGAAGAGCTCTGAGTGCAACTCCGGAGTCCCACCCCAGTCGCCAGGCCTGCACCCCACTGCATGGCCTGGAGCCCCCTTCCTGGAAGCCTGACCAAGAGGCCGAACTGTGGGCTAGCTGGGTGAGTTTCCAAGGGGCAGTCTACTCGGGTCCCAGGCCTGCAAGTGGTCTCCCGCAGACCTCCCACCAAGGGCTCCTCCTTGCTGAGGATTGTTCTGGTTCCTGGCCTGCTCACTGGCAAGCAGCCCCAGTTAAGGCCCAGGAAGGTGAATCTGGGCAGCCACAGGAGGAGTCCTGGATCCCGGAGACCCAGCCCTGCAAGCAAACCCACAGCCAGACTGAGACCCGGACACACCTGCAGCTCAAGGAGTCCGAGCAGCTGCAAGCTCTGAGAGGCGGCATCCAAAGCACACAAGCCAAGGCCAGGCAAGCACGCCTACCAACCAAGATGGCCGCCTTGCACACCCAGGTCAAGAGCCCAGGCCCGCCGGAATGGACAGGAGCCCTGGTGGGGGCGCCCTTCTCTGAAAACCACATGCCCCCAGAGGCCTCTGGCCACAGCCTCACCCAGGGGGCTCCCTGGCTGCCCTCTGGGATAGGCGGCAGCAACAAGAGACAGGCTAAAAAGAGACCCGCACCTCTCATGGCCAAGGCCCTCCGAGATTATAAGAAGAGCTTCTTGGGCAGGAGAATCTAGGTTGCTCTCCACGCTGGCACTGCTTCGGATTCCACTGGACTGGACAGACCCACTCTCCCCTCAGGGAGCACCCAGGTTTTCCAGCGTGATGCACCTGGGAGGCCAGCTACCAGCCATCCCATAGCTGCCCTCCCAGGAGGCACTTTGACACACTCCTCTGCCTGCCCTCTACAGCTCCATGCACTTTCCATGCACCCGAGAGGACGCCTAAACTGCTCCCTCGCTGACAGAACTGTGGGTTCCACAGGTGCCACCCCTCTGGTGCATTTTGCCACCAGCCTCCCCCTACCTAAGGACTCTGGAGGGCTGAAGACCTTGGCGCCCAGAACGAAAACCAGAACCATTACCCTTTGCCTGCATCTCCTAGTCGGACTCACTAGCACACAAACCCATCTAATGAACCTCTTGATGCACACCTGCGTGAATTCCAAAGGAAGGATGGATTTCCAGCCATCCCAGCCGGACTCTCCCTTCACTGGGGACTGTTGGTCCCTCTGCCAAATCATCCTTTTGCCTGGCGTGCTCTTCTCATTTAGCTGTGCTTGGCAGAGAGCTTCGTTCTATTACTTTTTCAGGCTTCGTCCTTTTTCCCATGTCAAGATACAAAACCGCCAATGAGAGAAACAAAGAATACACGCCACCTGTGTTTGTTTGAGCACTGGTGGATATTGTTTTCTTTTCTCTCCTTTGCCCACAACACTCTGGTATGTAAAAAGGAGCATATATTCAACAGTAAAGGTGTGTGTATGCGTGTTTGTTGTTTGTTCTTTTTCAAAAAAAACAAAAAAAAAAAACAAAAAACCACGGGTTCTTAATCCACGTGGTAAGCAGTATTCTCTCTGCACGCACAGCTGCACACCAGAAAAGGGTACCAGCTCTCATGGCAGATGGTTGTAAGCCACCATAGGGTGGCTGGGATTGAACTCAGGACCTTTGGAAGAGCAGCCAGTGCTCTTCAAATATGAGCCAGCTCTCTAGCCCAATACGCACATGTCTCCATAAATGTGTGTATGTGTGCGTATGGGGCTACTGACAGCTATAGAGTAGAAGATACGGACATAGACAGTGGCTTGGTGTTTGTACATTTAGATAGAAAGGCAAGGACAGTTCTTCATGCCTACATACACATTGAAAATAAAAAAAGTTACAAAGATTCACAGATTCTTAGACAATTATCCTGTCCAAGTGTGTGGAAGCAGGGCATGCAAACATGCAGTCCATGCTCAGTGAAAGGCAATCTTTAAATATGTGTATCTAATTGTCAAAACAAAACAAAACAAAACAAAAAACAAAAAAAAAAAAAAAAAAAACAAAACAAAAAAGAAAAAAAAAAAAAAAGAAAGAAGAAGAAGAAAAGAAGAAGGAAACGGTTGGCTTTGAATTGCAAATGGGGCCAGGGAAGTTTTTGGAGATGTTGAAAAGTTTCAAAGCTCAATTGTGGTGATAGGAGCTTCATTAGTTTCCATTGCTGTTATGGCACACTGTACCATTTCCAGAGGTTTTAAAATAAACACATTCACTATTTACATAGTTTCTCAAGCCAGAGGTCAGGTGTGGCTACAGTGTGATCCACAAGGCTGTTATCAAGATGTTGGCCAGCTAGCTTTCTCACCTACAGCTCAGGGTCTTCTCCCAGTTCCTCTAGGCTACTGGCAGCAATCAGCTCCTTACAGCTTCAACAAGACCTTGCTTCTTAGGAAGACATTCACAATAAAATGTTGTCTTCTTAAAAAAAATTATATAAGGAAGTCAGTGGTAATGAATACACAGAAAGAGTATGTGAAAGAGATGATTGTGGTGTGTGTGTGTGTGTGCATTAGTGTGTGTGTCAGAGAGAGATA
>NW_026131478.1:0-53449 GCF_903995435.1 Acomys russatus | reverse complement strand
TTCTTAGTTTCTAATTTGTTAATTTCAGCCCTGAGTTTGATAATTTCCAGGCGTCTACTCCTCTTGGGTGTTTCAGCTTCTTTTTTTTCTAGGGCTTCCAGTTGTGTTGTTAAGATGCTTATGTGCGATGTTTCCAATTTCTTTTTAAAGGCACTTAGTGCTATGAATTTTCCTCTTAGCACTGCTTTCAATGTATCCCACAAATTTGGGTATGTTGTTTCTTCATTTTCATTGAATTTCAGAAACTCCTTGATTTCTTTCTTTATTTCTTCCCTGACCCAGGTGTCATTTAGCAGAGAGTTGTTTAGTTTCCACAAACGTGTAGGCTTTTGTTATTTCTGTTGTTGTTGAATTGCAGCCTAAGAGCATGGTGATCTGATAGGATACAAGGTATTATTTCAATCCTCTTGTATCTGTTGAGGCTTGCTTTGTGACCTACGATGTGATCAATTTTGGAGAAGGTTCCATGGGGTGCAGAGAAGAAGGTGTATTCTTTCTTGTTTGGGTGAAAGGTTCTATAGATATCTGTTAGATCCATTTGACCCATGGCATTGGTTAATGATGTTATTTCTCGGCTTAGTTTCTGTTTCAATGACTTATCCTTCAGTGAGAGTGGGGTGTTGAAGTCTCCCACTATTATTGTGTGGGGATCGATGTGTGGTTTAAGCTTTTTTAGGAGATCTTTTACATATGTGGGTGCCCTTGTATTGGGAGCATAGATGTTCAGAATTGTGATGTCATCTTGGTTGACTTTACCTTTGATGAGTATGAAGTGTCCTTCCTCATCCCTTTTGATTAATTTTGGTTGAAAGTCTATTTTGTTCGATACTAAAATGGCTACACCTGCTTGCTTCTTGTGACCATTTGCTTGGAATATTTTTTTCCAACCTTTTACCCTGAGGTAATGCCTTTCATTATGGGTGAGATGTGTTTCTTGGATGCAGAAGAATGTTGGGTCTTGTTTATGTACCCATTCGGTTAGTCTGTGTCTTTTTATTGGAGAATTGAGGCCATTGATGTTGAGAGATATTAATGACCAGTGACTGTTAAGAGTCTTAATTTTGATGTTGTTTCCAGTCGAGCGTTTGTGTAGTTGTGTTTTTGCTATGTGATAGTTATCTATTTCCTGGGTAGTTTTGGTTGTAGCTTGACCCTTTGGGATGGAGTTTTCCTTCTAGTACCTTCTGTAAAGCTGGGTTTGTGGATAGGTACTGTTTGAATTTGTTTTTGTCATGGAATATTTTGTTTTCTCCATCAATGGTTATTGATAATTTTGCTGGGTAAAGTAGTCTGGCCTGGCATCTGTGTTCTCTTAGGGTTTGCAGGATCTCTGTCCAGGCCCTTCTGGCTTTTATGGTCTCTGCTGAGAAGTCAGGTGTAATTCTGATAGGTTTACCATTAAATGTTATTTGGCCCTTTTCCCTTGCAGCTTTTAATATTTTTTCTTTGTTCTGCATGTTTTGTGTTTTGATTATTATGTGGCGGGCAGTTTTTCTTTTCTGGTCAATTCTATTTGGTGTTCTGTAGGCCTCTTGTATGTTTATAGGCATCTCTTTCTTTAGATTGGGGAAATTTTCTTCTATGATTTTGTTGAGAATAGTTTCTGGGCCCTGGAGTCTGATGTCTTCTCTTTCTTCAATGCCTATTATCCTCAGATTTCTTCTTTTCATGGTGTCCTTAATTTCTTGGATGTTTTGTGTCAGGAGTTTTCCAGATTTGGCATTTTCTTTAATGGTTGATTCAATATCTGTGATTGTATCTTCTAGCCCTGAGATTCGTTCTTCCATCTCTTGGATTCTGTTAGAAAAGCTCACCTCTGTGTTGCTCGCCTTCTTCTCTGAGGTCTCACGTTCTCGTTTTTCTTCTGTCTGTGTGTTTATCATTGAATCCATTTTCATTTTCAGATCTTGAACTGATTTTTTGATTTCTTTCATCTGATTTTTTGTATATTCCTGAGTTTCTTCCATTGCCTCTTTATAGGTCTTCAGAGCTTGAACCGTTTTAGTTATTTCTTTCATCTGGTTGTTTGCATTTTCCTGCAATTTTTCCAGTTCCACTCTATGTGCTTCTTTTATGTCTCTCACCTGTTTGTCTGCGTCTTCCTGCATTTGATTACGAATTTTATTTGTTTCCTCCATTATCATCCTCATTACTAAGGATTTGAGGTCATTTTCTTGTATTTCCATTGTATTTGAGTTCTCTGGGTGGTTTTCTTTGGGATAGCTGGAAACTGGAGACGCCATGTTGTTTTGGGGTTTTTTTGCGTATGCTTTTTCGTTGTCCTTTAGACATCTTGCCGTCTTTGTTTTTGTTGGGTAGCTTCCAGAGTTGAATGGAGGGTGTCTGACGATAGATTCACTTGTTTTCTTACGATTTCCCTAGGCTGCGAGCTCAAAGCTTCACTGGTGTGGATGTTAGGAGGTTAGCCCTGTTGTTCTGGTCTCTCACAGCCAGTGATCCTCAGTCCCTCTCTGCTGTGGATCCTGCAATTGTTCTGGGTCTCTGAATGAGCGTTGGGTCAGGCCAAGGTATCCACAGCCTTCTGTGTTCCCTGCCAAGTCCATCCAGGAGCACTGGGACCGAACCACGAGCAGAACTCAGCTAGATTCTCAGGGCCAGAACCGTCTGCCAAGCTCAGCTAGGGATTTTGGGCCCAAAATGCACACAGGGCCCAGCCAGAATTTTTGGACTGGGACTACGCACCAAGCTCCACTAGGGCCTTTTGGCCCAAAGTGCGTGCTGTGGTCAGTTATTGACTCAGGGCCCGAACTGACCACCAATCTCAGCCAGGAATTCTGGATTCAAACTGTACACTGTGTCCAACCAGAGTCTTAGAGCTGGTGGAACCGAGAGCTCTGTCCAGCCTGTGCCACAGCAGGAGAACTGCGGCTGCTCTGAGTTAGCGCCAGTGGTGGAACAAGTGCTCCGCCCGCACTGTGTCCCCGCAGGGGAGCTGCCGCTGAGCTGAGGTGGTGCCTAGGATGGAACCGAGCACGTCACCAAGCCTGCGCCACAGCAGGAGAACTGCGGCTGCTCTGAGTTAGCGCCAGTGGTGGAACAAGTGCTCCGCCCGGACTGTGTCCCCGCAGGGGAGCTGCCACTGAGCTGAGGTGGTGCCTAGGATGGAACCCAGCACGTCACCAAGCCTGCGCCACAGCAGGAGAACTGCGGCTGCTCTGAGTTAGCGCCAGTGGTGGGACAAGTGCTCCGCCCGGACTGTGTCCCCGCAGGGGAGCTGCTGCTGAGCTGAGGTGGTGCCTAGGATGGAACCGAGCACGTCACCAAGCCTGCGCCACAGCAGGACAACTGCGGCTGCTCTGAGTTAGCGCCTGTGGTGAAACCAAGTGCTCCGCCCAGACTGTGTCACCGCAGGGGAGCTGCTGCTGAGCTGTGGTAGTGCCTAGTGTGGAGCAGCGTGCTCAACTAAGCCTGCGCCACAGCAGGGGAGCTATGGCCACGCTGAGTTAGTGCCTCAGGCAGAATTGTTTGCTGGGCCGGGCCAATACCCGGGACTCTGGGGCCGAACTGTCCGCCGAGTCCAATCTGGGTCCAAAGGCTCCACGCGACCCAAATCCTGCCCCGATCCCCTCTCCCGCAGCAATTCCACCAGCCACCACACCAATCGCCTCCACCGGAAGGCTATGACTGCAACCTCAGCCGCCGCTGCTGGTGCCGCTGGTGCTGGCCCGCCTCTGCCTCTGCTGCTCCGATCAGAGAAAAACCACGCTCCTCCCGTGTGCAGGGGCACGCAGGTCCTCCGCACCTGGTCCCTCCGAACCGTGGAGCACTCCTGCTGCCGTGATGTTCGGACCTCGGTGTTCCTGGCTCAGAAATCTGTGCAATTCCCTGAATTGTTCACTGGAGCCTCCAAACGCGGTCCACACTGCTCGCCGCCATCTTGGATCGATCTGTGTCAATATTCTTAAGAAAAATAGGTCTGAAATTTTTTTTCTCTGTTGGGTTTTTCTGGGATTTAGGTCTTAGTATGACTGTGTCATCATAGAATAAATTTGGTAATGTTCCATACATTTCTATTTTGTGGACTAGTTTGAAGAGTATTGGTATTAGGTCTTCTTTGAAGGTCTGGTAGATTTCTGCACTGAAATCATCTGGCCCGGGGTATATATGTTTGTTTGTTTGTTTGTTTGTTTGTTTGTTTGGGAGACTTTTGATGACTGTTCCTATTACTCTAGGAGAAATAGGAGTTTTCAATTTTTTTATCTGATACTGACTCTAAGTTTCATGGTTTCCATCAAGAAGATGCCCATTTCCCTCAGTTTTTCAAATTTTGTGGACTATAAGCTTTTGAAGTAGGACATGATGATTCTTTGTATTTCTTCATTGTCTGTTGTTTTATCTTCCTTTTCATTTCTGATTTTGTTGATTTGTATAGTGTCTCTCTGCCCTTAATTAATTTGGCAAACAGTTTATCTATCTTGTTGATTAATCAAAGAACCAGCTCTTGGTTATGTTGGTTCTTCAATTGTTCTGTTTGTTTCCAATTTATTGATTTCAGCCATGAGTTTGATTATTTCCAGCCATCTACTCCTCTTTGGTGTTTCTGCTTCTTTTTCTCTAGGGCTTCCAGGTATATCTTTAAATTGCCTATATGAAATATTTCTACTCTCTTTATAAAGTCTCCTAGTGTTATGAATTTTCTTCTTAGCATTGCTTTCAATGTTTCCCACAAATTTGGGTATGTTTTACCTTCATTTTTATTGAATTTTAAGAAGTCCTTAATTTCTTTATTTCTTCACTGATCCAGTTGTTGAGTAGAGTATTTTTCAGTTTCCATGTGTATAGTTTTCTGCTATTTCTGTTGTTATTGAAATCCAGCTTTAGACCATGGTGCTTGGATAGGATACAGGGTATTATTTCAATCTTCTTGTTCCTATTGAGGCTCACTTTGTGACCTAACATATGGTCAATTTTGGAGAAGCTTATGTGAGGTACTGAGAGGAAGGTATAATTTTTTGTTTGGGTGAAAATTCTGTAGATATCTGTTAGGTCCATTTGATTCATGACACTGGTTAGCCTTACTATTTCTCAGTTTAGTTTCTGTTTCATTGACCTATCTTTTGATGAAAGCGGGATGTTGAAGTCTCCCACTATTGATGTTTTCCGATCAATGTGTGACTTAAGCTTTTTTAATATTTCTTTTATAAATGTGGAAAAAAGAAGAAAAAACGAAAAAGAAAAAGAAGTGTAGATGGCCTTGCATTGTGTGTGTAATTGCTCAGAACTGCGATGTCATCATGGTTGAATTTTTCCTTGATGAGTATGAAATTTCCTTCTTCATCTCTTTTGATTAATTTCAACTGAAAATCTATTTTATTATGTATTATAATGGCTATACCAGTTTGCTTCTTGTGTCTGTTGGCTTAGAATACCTTTCTCCAGCCTTTGACACTGAGGTAATGTTTATCAGTGTGGATGAGATGCGTTTCTTAAATGCAGAAGAATGTTGCATCT
Organism: Acomys russatus; assembly: GCF_903995435.1. NCBI lineage: Eukaryota > Metazoa > Chordata > Mammalia > Rodentia > Muridae > Acomys > Acomys russatus. The sequence goes on along the minus strand of NW_026131478.1, from coordinate 47,977 downwards.
TGTTTATGGTTCCATTCTGTTAGTCTATGTCTTCTTTTAGAGAATTGAGACCATTGATGTTGATAGATACGAATGACCAGTGACTGTTAAGTCCCATGATTTTGATGTTGGTTGCGGTAGAGTGTTTGTGTGGTTGTTTTGCTACTTTGAGATTATCTATTTCCTGTGTTATCTTGGTTGTAGCTTGTCATTTTGTGTTGGAGTATTCCTTCTAGTAAGTTCTGTAGAGACAGATTTGTGGATCGGTACTCTTTGAATTTATTTTTGTCATCTTGTTTTCTCCAGCAATGATAGTTGAAGGTTTCACTGGGTATAGTAGTCTGGCCTGGCATCTATGGTCTCTGAGGGTTGGCAGGACCTCTGTCCATGACCTTCGGGATTGTATAGTCTCCGCTGAGAAGTCTAGTATAAATCTCATAGTTTTGCGATTTGGCCTTTTTCCTTTGCTCTTGTAATATTTTTTCTTTGTTCTATACATTTTGTGTTTTGATTATTAAATAATGGGATTAATTTATTTTTGCTCTATTCTATATGGTGTTCTGTAGACCTCTTTTATGTTTATATGCATCTCTTTCTTTAAGTTGGGAATCTTCTTCTACGAATTTGCTGAAGATATTCTCTGTGCTGGAGCAGGGATTCTTCTTTTGTCCTCTATTCCTATATCTTTACATTTCATCTTTTTATAGTTTCCTTGATTTTTTGGATGTCTTCTGTCAGGAATTTTTGAGACATAACACTTTCTTTGATGGTTGCATTAAATTGCATTAAATTCTTCTATTGTGTCTTCTGCACCTGAGATTCTTTTCTCCATTTCTTGAATTTTGTTAGCGAAGCTTACCTCTGTATTTCCTGTTTTCTTCTATAATTTTTCTTCTTCCCAGCTTTCTTCTGTCTGTTCTTTTGTCATTTTTCCCATTTTTATCTTCAGATCTTGAAATGTTTACTGATTTTTTTCATTTGACTGTTCACGTTTTCCCGAATTTCTTCTGGTGGTGTCTTCATTTCCACTGTTTAGGCTTCTGTCAGTGCCTCTCTAAGGTCATCAAACTGTTTGTCCAAATCTTCCTATATTTATTTAGGGATTTTGTTTGTTTCCTTCATTATCATCTTCATTACTATGCATTTCACGTCATTTATTGTGCTTCAGTTGTGTTTGCTGTCCCAGGATTTAATTATTTGTTATAATTGAGTTCTGGAGATGCCATATTATTTTTGGTTTTGTTGTTTGTGTTTTTATGGTGGCCTTTAGCTGTCTTGCTGATTCTGATGTTGGGATGTAGTTTTGGTGTCCTTCACTGGTCATTGAGAGTAGTTCGTTGGTGAGAGCTATAATCCTCACATGTGGGGATCAGGGTATCCTTTAGTGGATCAGGCAGGTGACTTAGTTTTCAGCTCCAAGGGACTTTGTCTCACATCCTGGGCTCCCTACCGGGCCAAAAGAGGCTGGTGATGGTGCTCTTCAGCCCAAGGTTCAGTCTGAGATAATGAAAGTAATACCTGCATTTGGCTGGGATTTAGAGATACTTCACTTGGCCACAGGGGCCCGGGACCTCAGATTAGTATGACAGAGAGTGTGGAGCTGCTATCTGTCTTAGACTTTTGCCCATTCTTCCTTGGACCTGTCTCTTCTTGTTCTAGCCCTAGCCATGGGACCTAGGTTCAGCCTGGCAGAGAGTGTCGAAGCTGTCCGCTGGCCTGAACTTCTTCCTGCCCATTTTTGCTCCTGCCACAGGACCTAGATTCAGTTCAACAGAGATAGAGTGGGAGCAATGCCCTATCTGAGAATCGGTCTGAAGCCATGTGAGCCACTAGGTGGGCCCTGTGTTCGTCTATGAACTGGCAGGGTGATCTGAACTCAGGTCTATCCCATACACACACTGTGCTCCCCCGTGGGCTAGCCAATACTTAGAATACTTAGTCTCCAACCCACGATTGAGACAGAGAGAGTGCAGGTACCACCTATGTCTCAGTGCTGGCCTTTAAAGACTCAGCCTACACACACAGGACTGCAGGTGTGTGGTCTTGGTCTGAGCCACACATTCTACTGGGTTCTCCTTTGAGCCAGAAGAGCTAAATGCTGGTGTTTCATCACCCACAGTTGAGTCCCAGATACACAGTCCAAGATATAGAGCACAGCTACAGCTTACACTCTGGTATGCAGCCAGTCTATGGGGACTGAGCACCCATCCTCCCTGGACCAGTTGGATGGCCCAAGGCCAGACCCACCTGTCCTCTCCACCATGTCCATATCTCTCATGTAGGGATCTCCATGTCTTGTGGTCTCTAGCTCCCATCCTATCTCTAGACTCCATCCTGCTGCTCAGACACAGTGCATAGTTGGCACTGCCATTTTTGATCTCCCCAAGAGATAATATATTTAATGAAAATTTTTAAATTCTAAGAATGTATTACAAATAGCAAAAATTAATATGTAGATATTTAGGTAAAATCATAAAATGTTGGATGACATTTTTATTTATTATATCATCTGTTGTGAGCCATTAAATTTGATTTCATATATTGTTTATTCTGAATAATTCTTAAATAAACATGGCTGACAAGTGTCTATGTTCAGTGTTAACTTTTTAAAATACAAAATATTCCATGAAAGGTTTAATGGAGCAAAACTTACTCCTATGTTTGCTAAATAAAGTAGCTGTAACCTACTTATCACACTGGAGTCCTCAGTTTCAACTCACACTTATAACTCCCTTACTCTCATTAACCTATTTGTAATTGTTATTTTTAAATAACTTATTTAGATTATATCCTGAATTTTGTGTTTTCACTTCCTGCTCCCCCTCCCACTTTCCACTTTTCCCTTCCCCTAGACCCGTGACAAAAAGATACCACCTTCACACACCCTAAGATCATAGCTTATCAGGTCTTGTCAAGATAACTTGCTTCCACTTTTTCTGAGTGGCACCAGGCCTCCACAGCAAGGGGATTTGCTCAAATTGGGGGCACGAGAGTTCATGTCAGAGGCAGTCCCCACTCTCACCACACCCATGGAGGATGAGCTGTCCATTGGCTATATCTGAAAAGATAGACTAGATTTCCTACATGCATTGGCCTTGGTTGGTACAGTAGTTTCTGCAGCACCCCACTCCCTGATCTGCAAGCCATGACAGTCTTCTTGTGGGGCTCCTAGACTCACTGGATCTTCTATCTCTCCGTGTTTCCATACCACTTTCACCTGCAGTTCAGTAGAGAGTCCCAGCATCTGTACCAATCACCTGTGAGTGGAGACTCTCAAAGGAAATCCATGTTTGGCTAATATCCACTTATAAGTGAATGTACGCCATGCACATCTTCTGAGTCTGGGTACCCTACTCAAGATGATACTTTGTAGTTCCACATACTTGCCTCAAGTTTCAATATTTCCTTTCTTTTTTGATAACTGAGTAGTATTCCATTTTATAAATGTACCAGTTTCTTTTTCCATTCTTTGAATGAAGGACATCTAGGTAGTTTCAAGATTCTGGCTGTTATAATTAAGGCTGTCATCAAAACAGTTGAGTAAATTTCCTTCTTGTGTGGTAGATGATCTTTTGAATATTTGCCAAGAAGTGTCATAGGTGGGTCTTGAGGTAGCATAACTCCCAATTTTCTAAGAAAATGCCAGATTGATTTCTCAAGTAGTTGCACAAGTTTGAACTCCCACATGCAGTTGAGTAGTGTTCTTCCTCTTTCTACACATCCTCAGCACCATATACTGTCACTTTAACTTTTGAACTTAGCCATTCTGAAGAGTATAAAATGGAATCTCTGAGCCATTTTGATTTGCAGTTTTCTAATGACTAAGGAGGTTGAGCATTTCTTTGTTTCGCAATGATTCCATACTCCTTTATTGAGAATTCTGTTTAGCTCTGAACCACATTTCTTACTTATGTTACCTGTATTGGTGGTGTTTAATTTCTTGGGTTCTTTATATATCTTGGATATTATTTGTCAGATGTAGGATTGGTGAAGATCTTTTCCTAGTATGTAGGCTCTTGTTTTTTTCTGTTGACAATGCCCTTTGCCTTACAAAAGATTTTCAGTTTCATGATATCCAATTTATTAATTATGACCTAGAGCCTAACCTGTTTGTGTTCTCTCCAGGAAGTTGTTTCCTGTGACAAAAGATCAAGGCTTGTTCACAACATTTCTTCTAACAGATTTAGTGTGTCTGTTCTTAATGTTGAGATTTTAATACACTGGCCCTTTAGTTTTGTGCAGGGTGATGAATATGGGTATTTTTGCATATTTTAACATGTAGATATTCAGATAGACCATCCCCATTTCTTGAAGATCCTATGTATTTTCCATGGTATAGATTTTTATTCTCTGTAAAATCTCAAGTATCCATAAGTGTGAGGATTTAGTTTTGGGTCTTTGATTTGATTCTATTGATGAAACAGCATCTTTCTATCCCAGTATCATGCTGTTTTTATTACTGTTGTTGTATAGAACAGCTTGAGATCTGGGGTAGAGATTCCTTCACAAGATATTTTATTGTAAATGATGGTTTTAGCTACTCATGGATTTTTGCTTTTCCATATGAAGAAGAGAATTGATCTTTCAATATCTGTTAAGTATTATGTAGCTATTCGATGGGAATTACATTGAATCTATATATTTCTTTTGGTAACATGGCCAGTTTTACTATGCTGATTCTTCTCATCCATGGACAAGAACAATCTTTCCATCTTCTGATATCTTCTTCTATTACTTTTAGAGATTTGAAGTTTTAAAAGTTGTTTTCCAAGGGTTCACATGTGTTACATGATCCAGCCTTGTGTTAGTAGGATATCTGGGTTCTGAAGAACCTGTATTTCCCTGGGTTTTGTTGAATGTGTTCCTATTCTATTCTTTAACCATGTCGTTTTCTATGGCGGTGGCTCACTTGAAGATCCCTGGTAGTTCTTGGTTGCTGATGCCTCTGCAATTGTACGTAGAGTTGGACCCCAGGAATTGGCATGATGTGCTTCTGGTAGCTAATCCCAGTTTGGTACTGCCAAGGAAGTCTCTGATAGCTGCCACCTCTGGGATTGCAGGCAGACCTGGAGCCTAATGACAGTACATGGAATTTGAGAGGCAGATCTCACAGTTGCTGGCAATCCTCCTTTGAATGCTGCCTCTGTAGCTGCAGACAGAGCTGGGGCCATCGTAATCATGCAGAGAGGACACAGGGAAGTCCTCATCTCTGCTGATAGTCCCCAGTGAGAAGTTTCTCAGCAATTGCAGATAGAGGTGGGGACTGGGGACTGGCATGCAAAGATCAAGGACATGCCTCACTACTGCTGGTAGTCCCCAATGGCTGCTACTTCTGGAACTGCAGGCAAAGTGATGCTGAAAGTTCCTAAGTCTCCCACCTCTGGAATTCAAATGGGTAGAACTGTAAAAGATCATTCAGTGTGAGGTAACCTAGACCCAGAAACACAGACATGGTATATAGTCATAAGCAGAGTTAACCATATAGTTCATGATAACCATACTACAATTCACAGACCCAAAGAAGCGAAGTAACAAAAAGGGCCCAAGGGACAATGCATGAATGTCACTGTGAAGGGGAAATAGGAAAGAGAACAGAAGTAGTTGAATATAGGGAACAAAGTGTGAGAGGGAGATCAGACAGAAATCAAGGTGGACAACAGAACTGGAGAGAGAAGATATCGGAGGACAGAAAGAAGAGAAACAAAAAGAAGAGAAACCATAGTCAGGGGCATCTCTGATTACAAGCTGGAGAACTAAGAGAGGTTTGGCTCCTGAGAGGATATGGGAGGTGACTGTATATGAGATTCATAGTAGCAGGGGTCCTGGATACTGAAGAAGAATCCTCTAACTAGACAAGATTCCTAATAGAGAGAGAGGAACACCAACCCACCCACACAAATATTGACCCAAAATGTACCCTATCTACAAGAGGTGCAGGGATAAAGAAGAACCAGAGATTGAGAGAATGTCCACCCAGTTCCTGGACCAAGTTGAGACCCAGTCCATGGGAGAGAGCCAACCCCTCACACTATTAACAGTGTTCTGATATGCTCATAGACAGGAGCCTAGCATAGATATCCACCGAGCAGCAGATAGAAACAGATGCTGAGACTAACAACCAAACATTGGGTGAACTATAGGGAGTTTTGTGGGGAAGTGAAGGGAGGGATAAACAGAAATACCTGGAGATTACAGGAGATCTACAAGAAAGCCAACAAATGCAAGTAACCATATCCTAGATGGGCTTGCAAAGACTGAAGCATCAGCCAAGTACCATGTATAGACTGGACCTAGATTCCCTAACAGATGTAGCCAACGGGCAGCTCAGTCTTCAGGTGAGGACCACAATAAAAGGATTGCAGGCTGTTTCTGACATGGACTTTGCTTCCTGCTTTTTCTAATCATTCCCACTTGGTCGGGCTACATCGGCAGGACAAAGAAGGAGAGGATGTGCTCAGTCTGGATATGAGTTGATGAACTGGGGTAGGATGGTGGAGGAAGAAGGAGGGAAGATGGAACTTGGAGAAGAGTGCAGGGGCTATAATCAGGGTGTAAGTGGAATGAATAAATAAGTAAATAAATGCATACATTATTTTAAAAAAGAACATTCTTAGACAAGCGCCAACATGCTTTCATAATAAAAGTCATAGAGAACATAATATTGGAGGAAACATAACTCAGCACAATACAGGATAATACAGAAATCCCACAGACAAACCCATCCCAAATGGAAAACAGTATATCGCACATCCACTGAAGTTGGGAAATAAGGCAAGGATACACAGTATGCCCACTTCAATACTGTGCTTATAGCACTAGCTGCAGCAGTTATACAAGAAAAGAAAATTAAAGGGATAGAAAGAGACCAAGAACAAGTCAAACTATCACTATTTGTATATTATACAATACAATTACATTAACACAAACTAGAAATTCTCAATATCCTGCAGAAATGATTAATTAATTCAGCAATTTGAGCAGATAGAGAATCAACTTGTACGAATTAATGTTTTGTATATATCAATAATAAATATATAGAAAAAATTAATAAACAAACTTTCATTCAAGATACTCTCCATTATGTTAGGGACCTGTATGAAGAGTTATAAAAAAAGAAAGAACTAAGTAATCCCTCAAAATGATCATCATACTTATCTACTAAGAAAATGCAAATCAAAAGAAGTTTGGTAATTTGTTTCTACCTCAGTCAGAATGGCAAAGATTAACAAAAAAAATGACAAAATATGTTAAGGGCAGTATCATCCTCTCAAGCCATGGAGTCCCCAGAAAGTTGAGGTAGACTGAGAAGAGGGGCTTCTGCACCCAGATTTTAAAGTTAGAGTAGGACAGATATGATAATGAAACTCACCTGTTTTCTAGCCCAGGAATATTGATTCATTACTATCAAAGAAAAGCCATTATTACACAATGATTGACACTCTGTCCTGGACATAGTTTCCACCCTGAGCACTTTTGCATCAACATATGTCATGGCTATAGTGCCTAACATGGTAGAGTTGCTGACTTAACTCATCTCTGTGCTTTAAGAATGGAGTCCTTCTACCCAGAAAGGTTTACTCAGTTTTTTTGAAGAGGAAATCGTGAATATATTTCTATGATGTTAATTTCTTAATGACGCTATGACCTCAGATATGAATAAATTGTGGGAAGACACAGTGCTTTTGCACTTGGGGGTATTATGACAACATGTCAACTCATTGATTCATGGTGGATAAAAGAATATTATATAAAGTCAAAGTTCACATTCTAATAAGAAACCTCGTTTCTGCAATGACATCAAATAGATCATAAGGAAATCAATTGAGCAGAACTGTAGGTTTTATCAGAATGAGACATAAAGAGCTTATAGTAGGGCATCCGCATAAATTTGGAATTTAGGCATGCATCTATAGAAAAAGAGAATATTCTATGACTCACAGAGACATGGGAAATCAAAACTGGGATTGATAGCCTCCAGTTCTACAGTTCATGGTGTCTGCTATTATGATTTGGTCAGGTCTGGAATGGGATTTTTTGGCCCTGCTTCCTTTAATCTACCATGGTATCATCTAGTATAACATGTTTGTATCATCATAAATGGCTTTTTGATGATGTTTCTAGGTTCACATTTGTGGACAAATCCACTAAAGATTTCATGTCATGGGACTAGATCTCTGTAGTCTTAGGTGAAATCATACTGCCTATGCCTGGGTAAGAGACAAAATATATTTTTAATCCATAAATTGTGTTATTCTGAATACAGGGCCTCAGATTCAACATCTGTAGAAAGAAAGTGTTGGACAATTCCACAGGGGCTGAATAGCATGTCAGAAAGTACTGGCAATGATGATTCAAGGGATAACTTCATTCCCCTGTAAACTTACAAAGAAACATGCATACACATGAGCCTTGCATATATGTGCTAGACACTGTATACTTCACCTTATCATGCCCACAGATGGCAAATACTTTGTTAACATGCTGTTCTCTTGCATTTTTATCTCTTACATTCTGCAGTTTCCAATTCTTGTGTGCTCCTACAGCATCAACAAATGCTTATTCAGAATAGATTACCATTTATATGGAGATGTGGTGATTGCTGGATTTTTTCCTGCTTTTGCTGTCAACCCACTCAACAAAACAACTGACTGGAAAATGATTAATTTTAATGAAGATATTATGGTTGAGTAAATCCTTTATAAGTTTATTTCCTTTAACATTTGACATTCATATGCCCTAGGGAAAGTACAGATTCAAAGATCATTATTCCAACTCTACACCCCATTAAACCATTGCCTCTCTTCCATTCCAAATCTTTCTGCAGTTCTGTCTTCTTGGTGACTCTTCTGGTACTTTTATGGGTAAAGAAGCTTTGGGGCTTTTATTCACTTTCTTTTCCACAGTAGACACAGGAAATTTCCCTATATTCTTGGCCATGCCTGTAATTCCACAGGATTTGCATATTTTCAATGTTAGCTATGTGGAGAAGATACTATATGATAGAAAATTGACAGAGTATTTGAGTGAATTCTTAAGTCTAGCTGTGCTTTTGTGTAAAGAGATAATGCCACTGAGGTTAGTGACCACAGATTTCTTTCTGTGAGACTGGAGTGACAAATAATATGTGTCTGCTTATGATAATTTAGGGACAGAAGAGCCAGAATTAGATATTGAGACATACTTTCTGTTATAGAAATACATTCATCTTTCTCAGGGTATTTTATCTGAATTTCAATTTTTGTATTCTCTGTAACTCACTATGTTTTTCTGTCTGCAACATTTTTAGAGATAGATAGATGTAGATTTCCAATGTGTGTTTGTTTTTTCATGAGTATGATTTTAAACAAACATTTTTTGTGATGAGATTTCAGAAAGAGGTTTCAAGACATTCTCAATGGTGCCAGATTAAGACAAAGTGTCAGGCAAGTTGGCTTCAGTTTCCTAGGTTATGCTAAAGAGAAACAATCATGCATGTTAATTTTTAAAGGAAGTCAGGTATGTTTTATCCTGGGCAGACATATCCATAGCTGTAGGTAACTACACAATAAGCATCTGAAAATGAGAAATGCAGATGGTACTCAGGTCTGAACTCAAAAGTGAATATGGAAATACATATTCAGGAATGGCTGAAGACAATGGGCAGAAAATCACCTATAATAAACATAAGATTGGGAATGGATTATTGTCACTGTGGCATTACTGTGTCTGCTAAAATGTGGCTGTGGAACAAGTAACCAATTCAACTGTGGAAGAATAAAATGGTTTAAATTGAGAGGTGTTAGACTTTAAGCATGATGTAATAGGCTTAGTCTCAAATGAACATACCAAAGGAAGCATGGGAAATTTAAAAATAGCTATCTAAGGAAAATATTCTCTGAAAGAGTCTGCTGGCCATAGGGATCATGGTTTACTTCAAGTAAGATTGCAAATTCCTATGGTCTACCAGATGTCTTCACATTGCATGCTACAAAGAAAAATATTCTGCTTTACAGCAGATGGTATCCTTATTTCTTGTCCCCTCCTCTGCTTTCCAATCTCAGCAGCTCAGACACCACTGTGCATCAGCTTGAATCCCTCGTCAGGTTGTACAGCAGCCACCCCACTTGTAATTAAATGAGCTCACTGTGGCTTGCTTGCCCTCTTTGTTCAAGAAGAGAGGGCTGTGTGTGATTTAATATCTTTTGAAGTTATAAATAAACCAAAATTAACTTCCAACTATATAAGCTATAAATATGTAACATATTTGATGAAGACAACACATTTCCAAATGTACTTTTCATAGTGTGTGGGGCACCGGCAAGCATATACTCCTATAGGTTTACAAATGCTTTCATACTCTTCATAAAGTTTATCACATATATAGAAAAGAATTTATATGTAATTTGAAAGAGGAATTGATCTGTCTGTCTTACTTAAGTTAACTATCCTCATGTTCTAATTGTAGCTGCATAAGTATACCTATCTTAATTGCTGTAGCCTCAAAAGATCATGAGCGGTAAAGCTAGCATTAACTTACATGGCACTAATTTTGTTTGTTTTAATTTTATATTAGGATTTTACTTTCTTGTAAAAATTAGGAAGATGATAAAGGAATAGTTGATAAGTTCAGGACATACAAAGTATATTCTGACTAAACGAGATTAATTTACAGGAGTACATGTATGCATACTATCGCATCTAGAAGCATGCTGGTTAACTTCCCTGCAAAGCAATAATGATAGTTTCTCTTACTGGGTTTGGGAGAGGTTTTCCTTCACACTAACTTAAAAGCATATTTGACTTGTGTGCTCAAATGGCATTTTAGCTGTCACGTGTTTGTTTGTACATTAATAACTTAAAATAATTTAAATAGTAGCAGAATATGAAAAGTCTGATTTTAAGGATTTCTTCTTTTTGAGGATTTTTCCTTTTTTCCATTTTTCAAATTAAAGGACATAAATATCTGCTTACTAATTATGTTAAAACATTTAATAATGAATGGTTTATTTTTAATATTTATAGTATTTCATGTTAAAGATATAAAGTAACATAAATGAGTTGTACAAGATATATTTATTAGTTATCAAAATTATATTTTTCAGGAATGGCATCTTTGCTGTTTTGTTCTAAAGTGTATTTTCAGTAATTTATTTAAATTTTGCATTTTCATAGTCACCACTAATGTTCATACATGTTCATTTCTCTTCATGACATCAATATCTGTTTGTGAGGTAGACGATGGTTATTCATACTAAGTGAAATGTATACTGAATAAATTATGGAATGTAAAAGTGCTCGCTTCAATGTTAATCATGCTAATTGTACATCTTATAACAAACCATATGCTACAAAACTGAGTATCTTGCTGGGCATCCTGGTGGTTCACTCTTTAATCTGGGCATTTCTGAACCACAGACCAATGGTTTTCTTTTCTTTTCCTTGTGTTATAGTGTGAACATTTTTACAATTTTTATTAATTATTTTGAATAGGCGTTTATATTATAATACGTATATACAATAAACTACATATAGCAGAAAAGGACCATAAAACAAGCAGGAATTATATTTATATATATGTTACAATCATATGTTTTGAGGTTTTTATCTGGTAGCATTGAAGAAAATACATTTCTTATCTTGTTGAATCTAAAATTCTGAATGTAAATCAATAATATCTATCATTTCCCATCATTATCAACTTAAACATCGATCTCTACTAAAAACATCTTATCCCTTAAGCAACTAAGGTTAATTGTAAAACTAAACTATTAGGTAATCAACTCCATCAGAGGCTTGAGAATGAATAAATTAATTACCTGAGTATACACAGAGTCCAGCTAAGCCCCTTCCCAAAAGAGAAGATGACAGAGATTGCTTGTTGCCTAAACAGTCATCCAAAATTCTCTAGAACATTGGGGCATCATATGCAACTCCTGGTCCCAATATATCTAGACCAGACATATTTATGAAAAAGGAACTATTGAGGGCTTCCTTAACCAGTTTTGGCAGAGGTTGACCATTGATTTGCCTACATCCAAGCTTGCCCACATTTACGAAGAGTTCTGTCTGTGGTAGGAATGAGGACATTTTACACAGTGCCTTGTTTGACAGGTATATATGATTTTATAGACTTATGTTCTAAAGGCAAGTATGGTCTACACAGAAATTCTGGAATATCCAAATAATTATACTGAGTACTCTTTTAGAAATATCTTTTTAGATTCTCTTAAGTGCCAAAAAATACTTGATAAGTATAACTAGTAAGACAACACAGATTGTAAAGAACTTTTGCTGAAAATTCATATATAATACTCTTTCTCGAGGGCATGAATCTCTCTTGAGTTTCCCACTTTGTGTTTTTGTCTTGGTTCTCAGAAGATCAAAATGCAAAGCTCCAAGCCTGTATGCTCACTGAGACCCACTGTCATATTTAGTTTTGCCTTTCTGTGGAAATAATGTGTAGAAAATATAAAGGAGTCCTTATTTGCATCATTTTGTCTCTATAAATATAAAAACGGTTTTAAATGAATATGTTTTTGTTAAAGTTGCTTTTTCAGGTTTTCAAGCATCATTGTCCATTGGTTATTAGAAAACAGAAGGGTTCTGAGACATGACATCCATATTTTGTGCAAAATTTGAAATGATTGTTGTATCTGGGTTAGTCATTGAAGGCTTCTGAGTGCATAGCGGGCAAACAATACTTTCTATAAACATGTCCTCAATATAGAGGTTTTCAAGTGCAAAGGGTGTTTTAAAGGCAATGATAGAACTGACATATTTAACTTTAGAGATTCTTTATTTAGGTTTTTCCATATCACACTTCTATTGCTGAAAATGAGGTATTAAAATCATGACCATCTCTACATCAGGATTGATCTGCTTTTAAATTGAATACTGTTTTACTACTGAAGATGGGTACCGATGTGTTTGATGTGTGAAGGAGAGAGAAACATGTTTTTTTGTTTAGATCACAAGTTGATGATGAGAACAAGACTTAGCAGAGAGCAGGTAATGTTTGTCCCCTTAGAAGTTGAACCATCACATGGAGGAGATTGGTTCTTAACCAGCTGAAAAACATCCTTGAACAAATTCTGAGACAAGATACATATGTGAGCCAAAAACAAGAGGTAGGGCCTTCGGAGATTTGGAATAGTTTTGGCTGTTCATTGCTCCACTTTGAGATGCTCCTTGATAGAACCATTTGAGGAAAGGCTTTGAGGATCCTGGCTCTGGCTGAGATTCCGGCTTCTGGTTGCTCCAGTTTCTATCAGAAGAAATCCTGCTGATTATGCCAGAAGAATTGTACCTCAGATCTGATATCTTTATGGTTTCATTGTTGTATTCTTTAATTTCCTTCTTCTATTGTTTAGGGTAGTTAGGTTATAAGTGAGGTACACTCGGTTAATAAGTTTGTAATAAAATATATTTGCTTTAAAAATTGAGCCTACACATGTGTACATGTTTAGGATTGTAATTACCTGTTGTTGGATTTTTCCTTTAATAAGTATAAAGTGTGCTTTACTATCTTTTCTGAATAGTTTTTGTTTGTTGTCTATCTTGTTACAACTTAACATAGCTGTGCCTCCTTAGATTTCTTTGTCTTATTTTTTCAACATCCTAATCTCAGTTTTTTCTACTTCCATTCCTCTTAGCCCCACCTCCATTCTACCTTTCACCACTGCTACCCCACCTCACTACCTTCTCCACCTGATCCACACCTCCATTTCCCTTCAGAAAAGAGCAGGCCTCTCTGGGCTATCAGCCAAACACATCACGAGGAGCTACAACAAGACCGGGTACAAGCACGCATATGAATGGTGGGTGAGACAACGAAGTAGGAGGAAAAGGGCCTCAAGAAGGGTTGAAAGACTCAAAATCATCACCACCACACCACCACTCTTAGTAGTCCCACAAAAAACAAGCTAACACCTCTAACATTTATGAAAAGGACCTAATGCAGATAAATGTAGAATGCATGGTCGCTTTTTCCATCTCAGTAAGCCCCTATGATCTCTGCTTATTTGCTTCTGGGAATCAGGTTCTCCTGGTGTTCTTAACCTTTCTGGCTCCAATAATTCTTCCTCCCTCTCTTCACATGGTTTGTAAAGCTCCAAGGGGAGGAACTCGACCATGATCTCCAATTTGGGCTCACCAATCCTGGTTGGCTATGGGTGTCTCTGCATCTGCTCCCATCAGTTGTCAGCAGAGTTCTCTCTGATGACAATTGAGCTAGACAGTGATCTGTGAGTGTAGCAAAATATCATTAGGAAACATTTCATTGATTTTTTTTCTATCCTGTGTCTCTTGGATATCCAGACTCTGGCTGATGGTCATCCTTAGGTATGGGATCCTTCTCTGGTGAGGGCCTCATATTGACCAGTTATTGGATGGCCTCTCCCATAAGTTAGGACTCTCCATTGACTAAGCACATTTTTCAGATAGGATAAATTATATATGGAAGGTTTTCTAGCATTGGTGTCCATGACCTAACCCTGGAATGTTTGCCTAATTAAAAACTAGATATGGTTCAGGCTCCATAGCATCTTTTACTAGGAGTCTTCACTAAGATCACCCTTTTATGACCCTGTAAGTTTCTATTCCACTCTTTCCACATTGCTCCCCAAGTGTCTACCAATTCAAGCCATCTCTCCCCCATCCCTCTCATACTCCTTATGTTATCAAGCCTATGTCCATCATCACACTCCCATATTCCATCCACAAAATCTATCTATTTTCACTTCCAAGGAAGATGCATGCATCCACCTAAGAGTCCTCCTTGTTAATTAGCTTTTCTGGGTCTACAGATTTTTACATAATTATCATTTACTTACCAACTGCTATCCACTTATACATGTGTACATACCATAATTGCCTTTTTGGGTTTAAGTTGCCTCACTAGAGATGATTTTTTTCTAGTTCATTCCATTTGCCTAGAATTTTTATAATGTCATTTTTAACATATGACTATATGAATGTATTTCATTTTCTTTATCCATTCTTAAGTTTAGGGGCATCTAGTTTTTTCCAATTTCTAGCTGTTATGAATGAAGCCACTATGAATCCAGTTGAGCAAGTGCCCTTGTGGTAGGATGTAGTATCCTCTGGGCATATTTCAAAGAGTGGTATATGGAACTTAAGGTAATTCAGTTCCCTGTTTTCTAGGGAATTGGCATACTTATTTCCATAGGAGCTGTACACGTTTGAATTCCCAACAACAATGGAGGAGTATTCCCCTTGCTCCACATGAGCATGAGAAAGTCCCTTTTTTTGACATGATCATTCTGATGAGGAGAAGATGGAACCACAGAGACATTTTGATTTGCATTTTCCTGATGGCTAAGAATGCTGAACCTTAATGTGTTTCTTGGGTATTTGACTTTCCTTTTTTTGAGAATTATCTGTTCTGCCCTCTCCACATCTTTTAGTTAGATTATTTGGTGTCTAGTTCCTTGAGTCCCTTACATATTTTGGGTATTAGCCCTCTGTCAGATCAGCCTGGTGAAAATCTTTCAAATTCTGTAAGGCCGCTGTTTTATCTTATTGACAGTTTCTTTTGCTGGACAGAAGCTTTTCAAGTACATGAGGGGCCATTTATTAATTGTTAAGCTTGGTGCTGGTACTAGCTATCTTTCAGTGTTCTGTTCATAAAATCATCTCCCGCTGTCAGAGTACCTATTATTCTTGCTACATTAGTCAACACAATAAATTAGTAAGTCAGTAGATTTCTTTAGCCAAATAGTTCCCAAAGTACAGACACAAAGATTATGGTTTGTTTTTAACCTGAAATCAGTATGCTGGGCAGACTCTAAGCTTTTCTAATCCTAATATCCTTAAAACCCACATGTGAACCAAACCTTGCCAGTCTGATTACTTCTCAGAGTCGATTCTGTCCTGTTCTGCAGGATGTATCAAATAGGTTCACTGAAAGAGAAAGTGCAAGTGAAAGAAAAGGAACAGAGACACAGCGAATATGGAGCCCAGTCAAGCAGTCCGGATCAAGGCTCAATTTTATTCCACACAAGGCATGGTTTATATAGCAAAGACACAAAAGCACCTGTATGGACTCATTTCCTCCCTAGGCCATCTAGGCAGGCTGAAAAGAATGCAATCTCTGGGAATAGCTCCTTTGTTTCTTTACCAATACAAATATTAGCAACACAAAGAATACAATATGCAGCACAGAGGGTCCTCTGAGCAGGGGTCAATAACTGAAAGATTGCACCATGTAGCACAGCAATTCCAGTTAAAGTGCGGGATCTACTCAGCTTAGCCACAGGATGAAGGCAGTTTACAGCCCCAGACATGATTCTCATCCCTCAGTCTCTTTTTCACCCACCTGCTCCAGCATCCTCCTCATGGTTTTTTTCCCAGAAACATTCTGTCCATCTGCTCAGGTGATTGGCAAAACAACTTTATAGGGAACTGCTACACTGACTGAAGGCATTTCCCCACACTTCTCCTTTTTAGTTTAATAAAAGGCCACCCTTTAACTGTACATTATTTTTTACACATATATGCAATAAAATACATACAGCAAGAAGAACCAAAAACAATCTGCAATTACATAAATATTACATCCATAGCATTTTGCTTATTTACATTTGGCAACCCTAAAGAAAACATCTTTCATATCTTGATGAGACTAGAATTCTGAATCTAAATCAATCTCTACTAAAGTTTATATTTATCAACCTAAAATATTTATATAGATATAAAAGTATATTAACTCCTAAACCACTAAACTTAATTTAAAAACCAACTATTTGGTCTTCAACCCCATCAGAGACTTGAGAAGGAATGAATTTAATTACCCGAGTAAACAGGAAGTTTAGGTTAACAGCCTCCATAATGAAAAAATGAAAGAGAAAGTTTGCTGCTTGAACAGACATCCAAACTCTCCCTAATGTTGTAGCATCATCTTCAGCCTTCTGGCCCAAACTATCCCAGCCTTGCTTACCCTATCTTGGCAGAGTTTGGCTGTTGGCTCTGCACGCATCCAACTTTTCCATTTTAAGTAGAATTCCCTCTGTGGTAGCCACAAGGACATTTTGTCCAGTGGCTGCTTTGAGACATTTGAAGCCATCTCCATAAGAAGGTTCTTCGATGCTCATCATCTTCTTTCAGGCAGGCTGGGTGTTGCCAGGGGTTAACCTGTCTTATATTCAAATAATCGTTAACATAGTAAAAACAACTGTAAATGCCATATTCTGTAGGTCTCTGAGGATTTTTAAAACCTTATCTATCTATAGAATTATATCTGTCTGTCATGAGCTGATCAACTAACAATTGACTTGTATAACTTAATTATTCTAATTATCCTAAACAGCCTGCAATAGCACTATCAGTGAATTGGAAATAAACCATGTATTAATTGAGTTATATGGGTACAAAACCTCATATTAGAGTAGAAATATAATATGTGAAGAATATTAATTTTTAATTCTATTTCAATGTATCAAAATTAAACTTATTTTGTATCAATACACAAAATTCCATATCAATTAATTGAAATAACGTTTCCTGTGATTAACAATTAATGCCATAACTTGAGGAGTATATTCACAAATCTACTTTTTGTCCTATGATCCCTATATATTTCTATATATCCCTTTCTTACTTTTCAGCCCCTATCTCTATACCTAAGAAAGAAAGATGAAAGAAAAGAGAGAAAACTCTAATCCAACCTTGTTTTCTCTTTGAATAAGACCAAGAATAAATAATCACCAACTCCCCATGACAATAACATCTATAGCCCAAGACAGCAACCAAAAATCTACCCACACCCACCCCTTAAGGGAAATGGGGCATTTTTCTCTTTAAGTTTCTTCTGACTTATTTGGGACCAACAGTAAAACCAAGAAAAGGATAATATACACATGGTATATACTCACTTGTTAGCGGACATTAGCCCAAAATGGATGTCCTCTAAGAGTCTGCACTCAGAAATAAAGATAAGGCCACATTGCTGAAGATAACAACTATAGGACTTATTGAGCATGAAAAAGTTGAGCTAAAGCCTTTACACCTATGGACTAGTATTCATGGCACTGGAAGGTAATCTGCATACTATGAAAGGAGAAAGATAAGTACCAGCCCAGCTACATGAGCTCTAAGCAGCATTAGGTCCCTGCCTAGAAGATGCCTGTGAGAAAACTAGAGAGATTAAAAAATAAAGTATTTTACACAACAAAAAAAATAAAAAACTTTATAGAATTGGTGGTTGTACACTGTATAATTTTTATTGTCACCATACCAAGAAGCATGTTTAATCATAACTCAATTTTATATATTATTTTAAAGAAAATCAAAAGAAGTGAGACTTAGAGAGAAATGAGACTGAAAAACTGAATGCTAAAATGAAGGTTGTAAAAACAGAGATTAGAGTATTCCTTAAAAAACAATTAAAATTCTTCAGGGAAGTCAGGCTTGACAGCCCCACCTTTAATTCCAGCACTCTGGAGACAGAAGCATGTGGATCTTTGTGAGTTCAAAGCCAGCTTGGTCTACAAAGAGAGTCTAGGACAGCCTGGTCTGTTAAGTAGAGACACCAAGTCTCATTAAAATAAGGAGCGTCAGGGAAATCAAATATAGGCCTACAGTGGCACCTAGTGACAAAATTAAAAAATGCTATCCCATTGAAACACTAGAGGCTTCAGTGATAAACCATCATGATCAGAATACGTATTCTATTTTCAAAATTAATTAATAGATGAAAGTCAATCTGATGAATTTTAAATACAGGCTCTCAAGTCTAATACATGTGGTAGACATTGAACCCCTGCTCAGATCTAGCCAATGGACAGGACATCCACAGTTTTATGGGGAGAGAGGAGTGACACGAACATGCACACTGGTGCCCCATATTTGACCACTTCCCCTCTGTGTGGAGGATTGTTGGCACTCAGAAAAGGAATAAGCAGGCTACCAAAATGAGACTTGATATCCAGTGACTGTATGGCGTTGGAGGAAGTCCCCTTCAGTCACAGAACAAGAGAGGCAAAGAGCGTACAAGTGGAAGTGAGGGAAAATGGGAGGACAGAAGTGAGGGGAAACAATTGAGATTTAGTCTGAATAATTTAGTTAAATATAATTTAAAAATTTAAAGGTTGTATTAATGTCACCTTAAAGCAATTGCTTACCATAGCTTAAGTGTTCCCTTTTGCAGAGTTTCGAAAAAAAAAAAAAAAAACATGGGTACCATACCATACAGTCTTATAGAGAACTTCAGGTGGCTTTTGTCATGAGATCTGAAAAGGATGATTCTGAGATTGTACATTAATTAGAGGTGATTTCTGACTTGCAAATGCATTTACAAATTGAAACTGATGATGCCTCAACATATCTATCCTATAGAATACAACAATTATTTAGACACTGTAACATAGAAAATGTTACAAATAGATCTTTCAGTCCTATATGGCAAGCAAATATAGAAAAATCTAATAGGACAGTTAAATGAAATGGTCATATCAGAAGGGATAAATAGGATCTTCAAGAAACCCCTTTTAAAATGTTTGCTGTCTTTTAAAATTTAAACAAGTGTGGACAAATGTTGACACATAATATGAAATATTGAGTAATCTTATATTCAAGTTGTTACATATAACAGCCAGTTAGTACATTCATGAAATAGTACCTGGAATGGTTGTAATAGTGAAAGTTATTAGCCAAAGTTATTCAAATTATATTACCCTCCCTACAGAGGATATTTCTTAAATGATTATTTATTTAGTGTTGACTCAATACAAATGGCACACAGTTAGTTTTTTTTCACTTCTTTTCCTGTCACCTCATGCAATGAAATAACAGTTCTTAGAGGACATATGTGGTGCTTTTAATAGCTCAGTATTTAAGTTCCTTGCCACTAAGCTGATCATCTTTTATCCTCATGATCCAACTCCTAAATTATGTCCTTGAGAGGGTGACCACCTTCTGGAAGGTGTATACTGATATCAATGAACTAAAACATAAAACATGTTGCAAAGTAATTAAAGAAAATATAATGAAAACTCTCCTCAGCACCCAAGTAGCAGCCCTCGATCATTTTACTGGCAGATTATGGCACTGGAATCTGTTCTCAAGTCTCTGTGATCACTGCAAGCACATTATAAAACAGCCTTATACAAGAAATGAAAATAAAATATTTATTTCAAAAAGAAATCTAATCTTTATAACCTGGGTCCAGGGATATTTATAAAACAGACAAACAAATAAAGATTAAGCAAGCAAGCAAACAAAAAAGTTGTTTGGTAGTTCTTAGTGAAATGCTGCTGTTTAATATCCATGTTTTTCCTTCAATAGAAATATGACAACTGCAGAGAGTTTTGATCATCATAGTCATCTAAAATTCAAACATGCTAAAGAGACTATTTTAATAATATTTTATTCTCTTGTCAATCGTTCAACTGTGTCTCTTATGGTAGATTTAACATTGAAGGTTATTATGCAGTATGCATAAACAGATTCCCAGTCATCTCTTCCCAAATATCTCTTTAGGTAGGGTCTTAGTCTGGCATCTTAACTGTACATCAATACGCAGCATCCTTAGGCAGAGTCATTAAAATATTTTCCTCTAATTTTAAATATTATGCATTATCAGTTATTTGTGTGTGTGTGTGTGTGTATGTGAGTCTTTGTGTTTTGTTTTGTGCACAGGTAAATTTAGGTAACAATATAGTCCAGAAGAGGACATCTTATTCTATGGAGTTATTGCTACACATGGTTGTTAATATCATTTTTTTAAGGGCTGAGTAGTGAATCAGGTCTTAATCAAGAGCAGGACATGACATTAACTCCTGAGATGTCAATCCATCTTCTTCAGTATTCTTTCTCTTTATCAAGCTATCACTCTCTCTTCTAACTTCAAATATTCTAACTCCATGTGTAATATTAAGATTCCCTTGGCTTGCCCCAGCAAGTAGGAACATTGTTTTACCATCATGTGAAAACAGGAGTACACTCTCCCACAAACTTCTGCAAATGTTTAATCACCATTCAACAGGCTTCAAAATCATCACCCAGATATTAAAAGAATTTTGATTTTACATTGAACGATTTTTATTTTAGAGAAAAAAAAACATTTACAATTTGCACCACACTATACCTGAATGGTGATAAACTATGATATAAGTGGATGAGAGCAAGACTAGTGGGATAATGTAAACAACTGTAGTAGCCATGACTGCTATAACACCATTAGAGGAAACAGTGAGAATCATTTTAAAATTAGATAAAACTTGGAATATCACTCAATTTTTGTTGGTCATGCACAAACTTTATAGTTGTTGGTTAGAATTAACTTACTAGTTTGAATACCTGGCTCAACTCATGACTCTATGCATGGAAGAACAGCCAACCACCAACACTATTAATGATACTCTGCTCTGTTGCATAAAGGAGCCTAGATGAGTTATCCTCTGAAAGGCTTCACCCAGGAGTATTTCAAAACAAATGCTGAGTCGCACAGCCAAATATGGGGTGCTACATAAATAGTCAGATAGAACAGTGGAGTGAAAGAGAAAAAGGCCTTCAGGTAATAAGATCTCCAATTGAAGATGAACAAACACAGCTAACCAGGGCACAGAGGGTATTAGTGAGAATGAAACAACAACCATGGACTATGTATGAACTTGACTTAGGTCTCCTACACAGATACAGATGATGGGAAACACATGTTTCATGTAGGTCCCCTAGTTAGAGGCCTTGGAGCTGTCCATAACATGGACACTGTTGCCAGGCTTTTGATCAATTCTTCTTCAAGGAACTATCTTTCTATGCCCTAGGTGAAAAGGAAATGCTCAGTCCTGATGCAACTTTGTGAGCTGGATGGATGAGAAGGGGTTCTTCACTTATCTGGTGAATACAAGAGAGGTGATGGGATAGAGA
The DNA here is from genome assembly GCF_903995435.1 of Acomys russatus. Classification (NCBI taxonomy): domain Eukaryota; kingdom Metazoa; phylum Chordata; class Mammalia; order Rodentia; family Muridae; genus Acomys; species Acomys russatus. Next base: position 26,134 of record NW_026131478.1, on the reverse strand, counting down.
GAGGAATGGTAGGACTGGAAGGAGAGAAGATATTGGGTCTCAACTAGGATGTAAAGTGATTACATGAATTAATTTCAAAAATGGATTTGTGAGATATCCCTTTAGGAATATGATTTCTCCCTGATCTTTGGAAGAGAAATTTTGTGCGGCCTGAATACAATTGTGTAGCGCTTGGGAACAAAGATGCACCCCAGTATCCCTGCACTGGAAGACAAAATGGAAAAAATCTCCACGGCCATCATGACCTTGCCCTTGGTGCTATGGTAGACAAGGAGGAAAGTGATCCAAACACTGCAAAATACCAGCATGCTGAATGTCAAGAACTTTGATTCATTGAATGCGTCAGGCAGGTTCCTAGCCAAGAAAGCCATGGTGAATCTTCCTAGGGCCAGGAAGCCTAAGTATTCTAGGACACAGTAAAATGGTATAACTGAACCCTTGTGGCAGACAATGATGATGTGGCCATGCTGAGAGTCTGCACCAATATCAACAAAGGGAAAAGAAGCTCCTAGCCAAATTGAACAGAGAAAATTTTGGATGAGTGTACAGAGAGGAATGATGTAGTTAAGTGTTCCTGAAATCAGAATGTACCTCATCCTTCTTGCAGGAGCTGTGTCTTTGAAAGCCAGAAGCACTGTGATTGTTTTTGCCAACACAGTGGAAATAGCCACAGTGAATACAATTCCAAATCTGATTTGCTGCAGCATGCAGGAGACTGAGTTTGGATGGCCAATGAAGAGCAAGGAGCAGAGGAAACAGAACATGAGTGACATGAGTAAGATGTAGCTGAGAGAGCGGTTATTGGCCTTCACAATGGCTGTGTCATTGTGCTTCAAAAACACCCCAAGAATCAGAGCTGTGAAGGCAGAGAAGCACAAAGCCATTAAGACCAGAGCCATGCCCAAGGGTTCTTCATAGCTCAGAAAGATCACAGCTTTGTGAATGCAGTGATTCTTCTCTGTGTTGTCATACTGGTCCTCTGGACACTTCACACACTGGTCCATGTATGAAGGAGAAAGGAAAGATTTGTCATTGCCGCTTCAGCAGTTGATGGACAAGATGTTTCAATAAGTCTGCTTAAAATGACTTGCAATACATACATTTTATTCCTGATAATATAATAGAAAGACATTGCTGTACAACAAAGCTTATATTTATTAATTCTAATCGTCTCTGAGAACAAAACCGAACCATCATTTGTCTATTTAACTGTGTTGATGAGAGCATTTACCATATTTTCATAAAACACGTATTTCTTACTTTATTTGGAATGCTATCATGAGATGACTTATTCTTGTAAATTCATAAAATAAAAAATTAACCACAAAATGGCTGAGTGTGTTTTAAAACCAGCAACCCCATACATTCATTGCCTCATAAGTTCATTGACTGTTTAATTAATGCTGTCTTTAAGAGAGATGGAGACCTGACACAGGTGCTGGGACAGAGGGGAGGAAATCTTATTGGGACTCTAAATGAGAGAACATGGGAAAATAGTAAAGTACAAGGATTTGGAGTGTCCTAGAAACCTACAAGAAGAACGTTATGATAGGCAGATTTGGGCCCAGGGGTCCTGCTCAAACTAATGCACCAGCCAAGGACAATACAGGCAGTCAACTTTAAACTCCTACTCAGATCTGAACAATGGGCAGAACATTCTCCACAGTTGAGTGGAGAGAGGGTAATGACTTTCTCACACACTCTGGTACCTCATATTTGACCATGTCCCCTGAAGGGGGAGGACTGGCGGCACTCAGAAAAAGGATAGCAGGTTACCAAGAAGAGACTTGATACCCTATGAGCATACACAGGGGGAGGAGGTCCCCCTAAGTCACAGTCATAGGGGATGGGAATAAGGGGAAAATGGGAGGGAGGGAAGAATGGGAGGATACAAGGGATGGTATAACCATTGAGATGTAACAAGAATAAATTAATTAAAAAAGAGAGAGAGATGGAAACTGTCTTCTACTTGGACAAGATCTGTGATAGCTTTTCTTTTTCCAATTGACCAAACTGAACATATTGATATAAAAGAAATAGTAATAGAAATTATAAGGATTAGGTGTTTGTGTGTGTGTGTGGTGTGGTGTGTGTGTGTGTGTGTGTGTGTGTGTGTGTGTGTGTGTTTATCTTGGTGTTTCCATATGAAAGAAACAGGTGAGCTCATAAATTTGGAAATAATTTAATTTATATGGGAGAAGTAGGAATGTGAGTGTGAGAAGTAAAATTTATATATAGGTAATATTAATGATTGAAAATTGTAAAAATAAATAATATGTCTTTATTTATATTGTCATCTGGCAGTATAAAGAACTCTTCAATCTAGTTCATGAAAAGCCCTATTGAAGGTAGATACCTCTACAAACTGAGCACTAAAAAGCCCTTCATCTTGATCCCATCTTCATGGGAAACATCCTGCACATTCCTACTACCCTACTACCCTAATTCCAAACTGAGTTTGGAATTAGCCCAGATTTTTTATTGTGTGTGTAGAACAAAATACCTCATTAAGAATATGCTTTTCCCAAATGCCATCCCCAGGAAACTTGATAACAATTGTGTCGTTTCGCTTGATATTTCAGAGACTTATGGTGTGCTTCCCGATTTAAAAATCTTTTTATGAAAAACAATAGATTTCTGCACAACTAAAATTTGTTAATTTGCTTGAAAAGTTGAAAGTTGGCTTAACAATGAAAAGAATGTTCTGCTCTTTCAGTAAACCTGTGTTCACTTCCCAGAAACCATGTGAGGTGTTTAAGAACTGCCTGCAACTATAACTATTGCATTATTAGTTGCCTCTCACCTGCATCTGCTCTTGAGAACATATACCCTCCCAGCTCACACATAACATTAATAATGAAATAATAAAAATTTTTTGCAGTTATTGATGTAACTACCCCTAATCATTGTTATTTTTATGTTTGAGACAACTTTATTACAGTCTGTTTAATACTTTTGGGGTATATTGGAATGCATAAATGTCAGAAGCCATTTTCTAGGAATGGTTTGACTCCTTTTGCTATAAGGTTCCTGGGGATGAAGTACAGTCATCGTTCTTAGTGGCAAAAGATTCAAATATTGAACCATCTCACTTTCCAGAAGTATGTTTTTAAAATTTCCATTTCATTCCAGAGTATGAAGGCAAAGTGTGAGAAAAATTATTCATTGGCCATTTGCATTTAGCCAAGCATAAACATATATTCACTTGACTAAAAGGGTTCTGTAGGTGACAATAAAACTTTAATATTTGTGACTAATTGTTTTCATTACAAAACCACTCTTATTTATTATTTCATGAAATTATCAATTGGGTGCTGTATATAAAATATTTCATATAAGACCCCTTATATTTTATAGATTATATGTCAACACTTACCCCTACTTTACTAGAAACAAATGACATCAGACACTTGAAAATGGGCTTCTAGATATTATATGAATTCTGTCTCTTACATATCAGTTTCTGATAATTTTATAAGTAGTATTTTTTTACCTCTATACTAATTTTCCTAAGGATACAGATTTGGTTTCCCCACTCCATTACCCAGTCCAGGCAATCTTTTGGCCTATCTGTTCTGCATGGTCCTATGAACATACATGGTGCGCATAGACATATGTAGGGAGATATACATATATTCAAAAAGAATATGTGCATATTTGGAAGATTAATGACTGGAATGTTTCCTACATATAGTTATAGAGATTAATCCCAAGGAAAGGTGCTGTGTAGAATTGCTCATATTGCAGTTTGATTATGAAAACTGTTTCTTTGAGAAAATGTCATATGACATAAATTTTGAATGAATCAAAATGTAGGTCTAGGCATAAGGTGTTGTTAATATTTGTGCTCGTATAAAGACTAATGGAAGAAATTGTGTATTTTATTTTTGCAATTACTTTTTAGACTCCCTCAGCATTTTTTGTTGTTTTGTTGTTGAGTGGATTACCATTATGAAGGCTTTACCACAGCAGCAAACCCTCACTTGTTCCATTAGAAATTTCATTTTCTGCGCAGTGGATACAAATAAAACAGCAGGCTGACATTCCCTCCTGCCTGAGTTGTCTTAATCCAGGACAACAATCAGCACTGAATACAGAAGGTAGCATCTGAGAATATAATACACATGCTAATATCAGGAGTTGTGTCTACTTCTGCCATAACTATATTGTATTGGCATGTGAATATATCAATAAGTTTATTTTATACTAAGTAACTGAGGGACCACATTTCACTTAGTACTTTGTATAATGCCAAACATATGAATCAATTTAAGCAAATGGATGAAAAGTTGAGATTATTACCAAATCTTAGCAATCCAAAAAAAGAGAACTTTTAGTTTACTTTGTGCAAACAGGACAGAAATTGTACCCTGGTTTTCAAGTTACTTTTTATCATTCTGACACAAAGTACAGTAAAAAGACAGGATTAGGGGAACCCTAATTGAGGAATTCTCTCTAAGAGACTAGTCTCTTTTCATATCTGTGAAGCATTTCATTAATTGGTATGCATTGTAGGCATGAGCAGTGTGCTATTGCAAATACTTTCCGTAAGCAAGTATGTATGAGAAATCAAACAGAGCAAGCCGGTAAGCAATGCTCATTCAAGGGTCTATGCTTTAGTTTCAGTCTCCAAATTCCTTCCCTATCTTCCCTTGACTGTAATACATGAGCCAAATTACTCATTTTTCCTCATTTTGCTCAAGGTCATTGCTTAATCACAACAATGATTTGACAAGTTATGAATAAAGCTAATCCGAAACAGGTGAGACAACTACTCAAACCTCAGGTAAGAAACATATCCTCCAATAAATTAAGACTGAAAATATGACAAACTCAATGTAAATATAGGTGAAAATACAGACCTGGTGTATTGCTAATAGTAAAGTGCTGAGCTGATGGTTAGGAAGCTAAAAGATGAACTGTTTCCTGAAATAAGAAGACTTTACAGAGCCTGTGAGTACTGGGAGAGGCTGAGTAAAACTTAGTTTGTGTAAAGTTAATTGAAGGATTTCTTAAATTAAAAGAAAATTTTATTTGTATTACACTGAACCTGATGATGGGACTGTATATGCTTCATCAGAAATTTGCTGATTCTTGCAAATTCACTTTGAATCCTTAGTTCAGTATTAAGGTTTATGTGAAAACCACACTGTCACTCATGCACAGTCTAATCTCATGTTCTTCTTAGACACAGTTAACTACAACTCTTTCTGTGGAAGAGAAAAGGGTCTCACTATGTAGGACTGGGATACCTCAACTCCCTATGTAGAACAGAGACTGTTTTCTTCTTTCTTTTTGCATATATTTTTGTGGGGACCACAATTTAGCCATGCTTAATTCAGCCATGTTAGAAATTCTGTACTTAGGCTGTGGGCTGTGACCTTTGAGTTGTTGATCCTTACTCAAGGGGGTCTTAGTTCTAGGCTATCTTTGCATTATCTTTCTGGGCAATAAATAAGGAGGTCCTTACAGGGATCCACCCAGAGAAATAGGGAAGTTCTTACATGGAATTACCCAGAGGATTAAGCAAGTTCTTACAGTGAGCGATTCAGGTGATTGTATTCTTGCCTGGGGTTAGGGAAACTGGGATTAGAATAGATCCTCTTGACCTTGCTATATAAGTCTTACTCATTTGCATTAAAGAGAATCATGATCAGAAATTTCCAGACTTGTCTCAATTTTCTTACATCTCTGTCCCCACTTTCAATCCCCACTCCCCCTTTCAGGTAAAACCTGGTTAGATTTGTCCCATAGTCCAGGACATATAGTGCACAAAGTGGGGCCTGGAAAACAGGGATTAAATGATGGACATTGTGTAGAACGGGCCCTGTGAAAAGCTAACTGGAACATTGCACCAAAGTTTCCAGCTTCGCAGAGAAGCAGCGAGGTGGAGAAAACAAACATTGGACAGAGAAATAGCAAAGATTTATTCAGAGAGACATTGGAAAATAAGTTTCAAATGCAAAGAAAAAGGGTAAATACTGAACAATTGGATTAGTTTTTAGATTTAGTCAGTGAAGTATGTCTATGGATTCATGAGGTAGAAGTGGTTAATTTAAAAATGTGATAGAGTTGGAAAAAATTATAGGAACACTAAATTATGCTTTTAGACATATATATGTTGTCATTAGTTAAAGATAGTGTAGATCCTACATGTGCCATTTATTGTCAAGATTTCAAAACTGCTTCTTTTTGTTTTGCCTATCAGTCTATTGTTTGCTTTATGATTGTCATGTCAAATTTTATGTCTATGTCTGTAAATTTGTTTAATTGTTTAAGTATAATTTCATTTTTCTATATTTTGAAAGAGGGCTAAGCTTTACTTGCTGGTCAATTTTCTAAACAAATAGTGCTCCCCAACGTGGTTTGCACAGCCCATGAGGTAATAAGAGTACTGCCTCTGTGTGCTGGCCAGCTGAAGGCCCACCCTCCTTGGGGCATAGACATTGGCGCAGTGGCTGCCCTTGGGGAACAAGCCCAGGACTGGAGCATACATGCACCAAAATATTTCACAGGCACTGCTCCTGGCTCAACTCTTACAGTACAGGGATGTCTGCAAACACATGGCTGGTCGGAGAAGTATGGTTTAAGGAATAGAGTATGTGCTTAAAACTTAATCTACACAGTGAAAAACAGCAGCATGCTGAATGACAAGAACTTGGCTTCATTGCATGTGTCAGGCAGGTTCCTGGCCAAGAAAGCCACAGTGAAGCTTCCCAGGCCAAACAGGCCAAATATCCAATTACACAGTAAAATGCAGTTACCAAACCCTTATTGCACACAATGATGATGTGACCATGCTCAGATTCTCCATCAGTATCAATTGCTGGAGGAGAAGCTGCAAGCCAGATTGAACAGAGAATAATTTGGATGAGTGTACAGAGGGGAATGATGTAGTTAAGTGTGCCTGAAACCAGAATGTACCTCATCCTTCTTCCACAAGCTGTGACTTTGAAAGCCAGAACCACTGTAATTGTTTTGGCCAACACAGTAGAAATAGCCACAGTGAATACAATTCCAAATGTTATTTGTTGTAAAATGCAAGGGGCTGAGTTGGGATGGCCAATGAAGAGCAAGGAGCAAAGGAAACAGCACATGAGTGACATTAGTAATATATATCTGAGAGCGCGGTTATTGGCCTTCACAATGGCAGTATCATTGTGCTTCAAAAATATCCCAAGAACCAGAGCTGTGAAGGCAGAGAAGCACAAGGCCATTAAGGCCAGAGCCATCCCCAGGGGGTCTTCATAGCTCAGAAATACCACAGCTTTGTGGATACAGTGATTCTGCTCTGTGTTGGCATACTGGTCCTCTGGACACTTCACACACTGGTCCATGTCTGATTGAGAAAGGAAATATTTGTTAGTATAGCTTCAGCAGTTTATTTACAAGACATTTCAATAAGTCTGTTGGAAAAGCCATGCAATCCCTCCATCTTACTGCTGATAATGTAATTGAACGAAATTGCTGTACAAAAATGCTTCTATTTATTAATTCCTATTATCTTTTTAGAGAAGAAAAACAAACCAAATTTTGTCTATTTAACAGTGTTCCTGACATCATTTTCAAGGTTTTAAGAAACTAGATTTCTTAAATCATTCTGGATGCTACCTTGAAATGACTTAGTTTGGTAAATTCACAAAATCTAAAAGCATTAACCACAGCGTGATTGAGTCTTTTAAAACCTCCTTTCCCATGCACTCAGTGCCTCCTGCATTCACTAACTGTTTAATTAATGCTTTCTTTATCAGAGAAGGAGACTGTCTTCTGCTTGGAAAAGAACCGTGATAGCTTTTCTAGTTGCCAGCCCAAGCATAATGATATCTAACTAACAGTAAAAGAAATCATTAGGGTTGGGAGTGTGTGTGTGTGTGTGTGTGTGTGTGTGTGTGTGTGTGTGTGTGTGTGTGTGTGTTTATATTTATGTGACCTAAAATGTGTAAAAGATGTGCTCATGTATTTGATAATCATTTGGGAGAAGTAGGAATGTGAGTACGAGAAGTAAAGTTTCTCGGTATATAAACATAATGTAAAGGTTTGAAAACTGAAAAAATTAAATAAAGAATTATTAATCTGTCCTTGTTTATGTTCTAATATGGCAATATAGACAAACAATTCCTGAGTCTTGATCATGAGAAGCACTAATTCTATCACTGAAGATAGAAACCTCTCTACAGACTGATCACTACAAAGCCCTTCATCTTTATTTTACCTTCATGGGAAACATTCAGCATCTTCTTGCTTCCCTAATTTCAATCCCTATGAGATCCAGACTCTGTGAATATACACTGAGGTAAATTTATATACCAATAAACAGCATGGAAGAAATAAAAACAAAACCCAAAAGTGACCTAGATTTTTTTTCAGGACAGGGACTCATTGTGTAGCCTTGGGTGTCCTGGACTGACTTTGTAAACCAGGATGGCCCAGAATTCTCAGTAATCCACCTGCCTCTGCCTCCGAAGTCCTGGGATTAAAGGCATGTGCCACCACATCTGGCCAGTGACCCAGATTTTTTTGTGTGGAACAAACTACTTCACTCATAATATCCTCACCTGAAATGGCAATGGTAGGAAATTTTGTTGGAATTGTGATGATTCATTAGATAGTTGCACGGAGTTATAAGGTGCTTTCTGGGTTTTAAGTCTTTCATGTAGAACAATTTATTGATGGGCCATTACAACTAGTTATTTTGCCTGAAGTGTTGGAAGTTATCTGAACTATGAAGACAGTGTCCTGCTCTTGCACAAGACCTGATTCAGTTCCCAGAACCCATGTGAAGTGTTTCACAACTGCCGGAAACTTAACTATAGAGGTGTTAGTTGTCTCTTAACATCATCTGTCCTTATTATGTACACTTACCCTCCCAACACACATACACACCGAAAAATAATATTAATATTTTTCTATATATTGATGTAATTACTATTAGTCTTGTTCATTTTTAACATTTACAACATTCGTATTACAGATTGTTTAATCATTATGGATGTTATTTGAGTGCATAGATGTCACAAGGCATTTCTAAGAGTACTTTGCCTCCTCTCACTATATGGGTCCTGGACATGAACTCCAGCTATCGGTCTTAGTGGCGAATGATTTAAATGTAGAGCCATATTATTGGCCAGAAATGTATTTTTAGAACTTGAATTTCATTGCATAGTATCAAAGGCAAATGTTGTAAAAACTACACATTGTCCACTTGCATTTCGTCAAGCATAAGTATATAATCATTTTACTAAACTGGCTTTGTAGGTTGTAATAAAAATTTAATATTTGTACTAACTTCCTTCAGTACAAAAGGATTCTAATCTATTATTTCATGAAATTATTAATTGGGTGCTATGTATAAAATATTTAATATAAGACTCCTTATATTTTGTACATCATGTGTTAATCATTATCGTTTCCTTCCTAGAAACAAATCACATCAGACCTATGAAAATGGGTGAGGGAATAACAATTGAGATGTACCTGAGGGGGATTACCTCCCCCTGTATATTCTCAAAGGGTATCAAGTCTCTTCTTGGCTACCTGTTGTCCTTCCTCTGAGTGCCACCAGGTCTCCCCCTCCAGGGGACATGGTCAAATGTGAGGCACCAGAGTACGTGAGAAAGTCATATCACCCTCTCCACTCAACTGTGGAGAATATTCTGACCATTGGCTAGATCTGGGAAGGGGTTTAAAGTTTTCCTCCTGTATTGTCCTTGGAACAGTCATAGGGGAGGGGAATAATGGGAAAATGGGGGGGGGAGAGGAATGGGAGGATACAAGGGATGGGATAAACATTGAGATGTAACAAGAATAAATTAATAATAAAATAATAAATAAATAAATAAATAAATAAATAAAAAGAAAAAAAAGAATAAACTTAAAGCTTGGAAAGTATAAAAAAACAATTGAGATGTAATCAGATTAAATTACAATAAAGAAGGGGGAAAAAGAAAATGGGGCTCTACATATCACACAAATCTTGTCTCATACACATCAGTTTTTGATAATTTTATATGTAATTTTTTGATCTCTACACTAAATTTTCTAAGGATACACACTTGGCTTCTAGCACCTCCATTACACAGTCCATCAGTTCTTGTGCCATATTCTGCCTTCTGTTGGATTCTGCCCATATATCATGTACATAAACACATGTAGAGACAATATACATATGTGTGTGTGTGTGTGTGTGTGTGTGTGTGTGTGTGTGTGTGTGTGTGTGCAAAAAGAATAAATTCTCATTTTAAAAATTCATGCCTGGAAACTTGTATGCATGAAGTTATAGGGAAAATTAATAACCATAAGAGATCTCATACAGAATGTGATCACATTGCAGTTTGATTTGTTTCTTTGAGAAAATATGATGTGACATAACTTGAATCAAAATGTACATCTAGGCAAAAGGTTTTTTGTTGTTGTTGTTGTTGTTGTTATGGTATTGTTAGTGTTTGTATTTCTGTGACTGCTAATGGAGAAAATGGTATATTTTATCTTTGTAGTTGACTTTTAGACTCCTTCAGCATCCCTTTGTTGGTGGAGAGGGGTCTCAGTGTAAAGGATTTATCACAGCAGAAAACACTCATTTGTGTCATTAGAAATTTCATTTTTTGCGCATTGGATACATATAAAACAGCAGGCTGGCATTTCCTCCTGCCTGAATTTTCTGAATCCAGGACCACAATCAGCACTGCATACAGAGGGCAGCATCTGAGAAAATAAGATACATATTGAGTTTTAGCTACTACATCCATAACTATATTATAGTAGCGTGTTGAGATATCAATAAGCTTATTTTCTATACATAAGCTGAGGTACCACATGTCACTTAGCACTTTGTATAATGCCAAACGTGTGAATATATTAAAACAAGTTGATGAAAAGTGGAGTTCTTTACCAAATCTTAGACTTTATGGAAAAAAATTTAGTGTACTTTGAGAAAACACTACAGAGATTGTAACCTGTTTTCCTTGCTGATTTTCAACAAGCTGACAAAATTACAGTAAAAAGATAGAGAACATGGAATGAACCTTGCCTGAGAAATTCTCTCTATCAGAACAGCCCAACTTTCTAACTCTAATGCATTTTATTATTTGGTATTCATTGCAGGTATACCCAGTCTACTAAAGACAATGCTGTTTCTAGGAAAAAATGTATGAGGAATGAAACAGAGCAAGCGAGCAAGCAGTTTTCTTTCAAGGCCCTATGCTTTAGTTTCAGTCTCCAAAATCCATCCTTGTCTTCCCTTGTGTATAACCAATGAGCCAAAATGATCTTTAATCCTCACTTTGTTCATGGCCAAAGTGTAATCAAAGCAATGGCTTAGCAAAATATGATGAAAGCACATCCAAAACACGGAAAATATCTCCTCAAGTCTCAGATAACAAACACATCCTCCAGTAAATTAAGACTTTGAATCATCACAAACATAGTGTAAAGAAAACACACAGTTGAAAAGACAATCCTAGTGACAAAGTGCCGAGTTGATGTGTAAGAAGCTGAAATGTGATGTATTTCCTGAAGTGAGAAGACTTTAAGGATCCTACAATTATTCTCAGAACCTGAGTAAAAGTTAGTTTGTTTCTATGGCACCAGCCAAGGACAATACATACAGTAGACTTCGAACCCCTACCCAGATCTAGCCAACAGACAGGACATTCTTCACAGTTGAGTGGAGAATCAGAGCTGACTTTCACACAAACTCTTGTACCCCATATTTGACCATATCCCCTTGATGGGTGAGACTGGTGGCACTCAGAGGAAGGATAGTAGGATATCAATAAGAGATTTGATACCCTATGATCATATAAAGAGCTAGGAGGTCCTCCTCAGTCACAGATGTAGGAGAGAAACATAGGGGGAAAGTGGGAGAGAGGTAAGAATGAGAGGATACAAGGTATGGGATAATAATTGAGGTGTAATATGAACAAATTATTAATATATTCTTACATTTGTTTGATGTTAATTGAAAGTTTTCTTAGGTTAAAGGAAGGTTAGCTTTGTATTACATGGAACTTTATGTTGAGGCTCTGTAAGGAGCAGTAGAAATTAGCTGATCATTGCATGCTCATTTTAATCCTTCTTTCAGTATTAAGATCTAAGTGAAAAATTCATTGTCACTGTTACACAGGTTCGTCTCATATTCTCCACATATCCACTTAACTAGAATGCTTCCTATGGCTTTGGTGGAAGTGAAACTGGGTCACACTCTGTAGCATTGGGATACTTCACCTCTATATAGAACAGGGAACATTACTTTCTCTCATTTTCTTACTGTTCTTATAATTTATTCATATCACATCTAATTTGTTATGCCGTCCCTTATATCCTCCTGCTCTTCCATCTCTTCCGCATTCATCCTATTTCACCCTCCTATGTCTGTGACTGAGGGGCATCGCCTCCCCCTGTATATGATCATAATGTATCAGGTCTCTTCTAGTTAGCCTGTTATCCTTCATCTGAGTGCCACCAGGCCTCCCTATCAAGGGGACATGGTCAAATATGGGACACTAGAGTTTGTGTGAGAGTCAGTCCCCACTCTCCACTCAACTGTGGTGAATGTTCTGTCCTTTGGTTAGGTCTCATTGGGGTTCCATGTTTACTGAACGTATTGGCCTTGGTTAGCGACAAACATGGAAAATATCCCCTTGTCCAAGATATGCTAATCATAATGTTCTTCTTGTAGGCTTCTAGGACCTTCTGGGTCCTTCTATTTCCCCATTCTCTTATACTTCTCTCACCTAGAGTCCCAATAGGATATCTTCACATCTATTCCAATTTCCTTCTAAGTGAAGACTTTCAAGGGACATGTCCCTTGAGCTAGTGTCCAATTATAAGTGAGGATATACATCTTTAGTCATCAGGGAAATCCAAATCAAAACAACTCTGAGATTCTGTCTTACACCCATCAGAATAGTTAAGATAAAAAATTCAAGTGACACCACATGGTGGTGAAGATGTAAAGAAAGAGAAACACTCCTTCATTGCTGATGGGAATACAAACTTGTACAACCACTGTGTAAATCTATCTGGCGCTATCTGAGAAAATTGGGAATAGGACTTCCTCAAGTCCACTTCTTGGATTATACCCAGAAGATGCTCCAGCACATAACAAGGGCATATGCTCAACCATGTTCATCGAAGCCTTTTTATAATAGCCAGCATCTGGAAACAACTTAAATGTCCCTCAGTAGAAGAATGGATAAGGAAACTGTGGTATATTTACACTATGGAATAATGGAATACTACTCAGCTATTAAAAATAAGGACATCCCGAAACTTCTGGACAAATGGATGGAAGAAGAAAAGATCAGAATGAGTGAGTTAACTCAGAAACAGAAAGACTCAAATAGTACATATTCACTTATAATTGGACATTTTCTCTCGTTTTAAAATATGTTTTCACAGTTATTTTAGCACTTGGTAAGATTTTTTTATTTAAATAATTTCTTCAGATCAAATCTCATTTTTTATCCCCTGACTTGTGTCTTACAATTTCCCATCCCTCCCTCTTTCATCCTAGTCCCCTTCCCTAGGTCTGTGACAGAAGGGCAAATTGTCTCCCACTATAAGATCACAGCCTATCAGGTCTCTTCCTGGGAGCCTGCTTACTTTTCCTCTGAGCATTAACAGGTCTCCCCACCGAGGGGAAGTTGTCAAATAGGGGTAACCAGAGTTTATGTCTGAGTCAGTCTCTGCTATCCACACAATTGTGGAGAATGTGCTGTCCACTGGCTAGATCTGGATTTGGGTTCTAGGTTTATTGCATGCATTGTCCTAGGTTAGTACAGGATTTTTAGCTGACCGGCCTGAGTCCAGACCTGCCAGCCTTAATTATTGAAAATAAGAAATATAACATAGGAGACTAGAAGTAGGTTCCTTATGTGACAGTTTATTTCATTTCACTAACTTATAAAAAAGCATAAATGGACCAACTAAGCACAGAGTGTTTACTTGTATGTAATAGAAATCAGTACAGTTCTTGAAACCCACCTGTCGACTTCCTGTGGCCCACTCTAGCATGTCTTCAGATAAATGGAGCTGTTGACCATGTGGAAAATATAGGTTAAACTTTCCTATCTTCACCTTAAGTTCAAAATCATGTGGGAGATTCCAAATGTAGAAAATGTCATATTCTTTCTGAAGTTTTTCTTTCTGGTTCATGGTCACTTCATCTCCAGTAGGAGTAGTAAAGTGGGTCTTTTTCATCAAGGAGTACATTTGAAAAACAAGCAGTATTATAGAATGCACATGCTCTTCCCAGATTGGAGAAAATGTATGATGATTTCATGTGAAGTGCAATTTTATTGAAGGTATCAGGTGGAGATTTTCAATGAACTCAAAACGATATATTAATTAGTCATAATTTTTGCAGAATTTTAGTTTACTTAAAGGAAACTAAAAAACACAAGCATAGACAAGCACTTACACATCAAACATACATGTACAACTCACAAACACACCACACACACACATGCATCTGCACACAGAGAGACCCTCATCTATATAGAGATACACACATAATATAGCCCCATATTTTTTTACACATACATTAACATACATGTCCAGACACACATATGAGCATACAGGCACACACAGACATATACACCCAAACAGACACACAAGTACAGAAATGTACCAAACACATACATAGATATACACATGCACAGACAAGTACACTCAGGGAGACTTAATGAGATACAAATATTCACTCAGAGAGACATTGACACAAAAACACATTTGTGCTCACAATATCAAAGGAGAGACAGACAGAAACATACACACACACACACACAGAGAGCAAGAGATATACATATGTGCAATCCAATATACAGAAACACAGAACACACAGACACATGCACTGACAAATACAAACGGAAACATACACAAAAACATAAACAAACATACACATGAGCATTGAAACACAGACAATTTATGGCCACTTCTACACACAGACAAATAGTCAGATGGACAGAAACAAATGCACACACACACACACACACACACACACACACACACACAAGGAGACACATATTTGTGCACACACATAAAACACAGATATACACACAGATACACAGAAACACACTTAGAAACACAAATACAGTGAGAAACATATATTCAAACAATGAGTGTGTGTGTGTGTGTGTAATACACTGATTCACATAAGTATTTCTGTGCAATTATAATAAGACTTTGAGGAAGGTGAACAGAGACTACATTTGGGGAGAATCAATTGAGAAAACAATCCCCTGAACAGATTACCACAAATTTCAGAATTAATGAACACTCATCTCCACATCATGGAGATCATTAATAAGAAAAGACTAATCATCTCTCCAATATTAGAACAAGTATGATCATATTCAGTTGCTCTGTTACAGAATCACCGATTTTGGCTGATAAATGGTGTCTTTTATTCCAATACCTATGTGTTAAAGATCTATACATACCTCTAGATTTATTGTGTCAACATAAAAAACATGTAGAAACCTAGGTTTTGGGGAAACATTTCCTAGTTCACTCAGTTAATCATCTGAGAGACTCTTAAAAACTATGACATTGATAAGATCATGGATAATCCAATAGAAGAAACCCTACCGTCGAGCAGATATGACCATGTTTTTTCTCATTGTCAATTGGCTGATTTTCTACCTGTTGAAAAAGCATCTTATGAATGACATGGGCCAAAACATATCCAGCATTGTATATGTCATAACTGCTATCACTGTAGGCCATGTCAACAGTCTGTGCCATTGGCCATTCCACACAGGAATTGTTTGAGCAGTTCTTCATTGTCTTTCAGTTAGATGCCGAGGCTTCACAGTTAAAGTTCATCCACTTCAGTCTTGCCAGATATTTATCTGAGTATTTGACAGGGCTCAATGTCTGGACAAAAATTTTAAAACCGGAAATTTTGCCATGTTGCTGTGCAAAAGCAAGATTCCCATGGAATGGGTCAAGTGTGAGGTCTCTCTTACTTGTAGGAACATCCCACTGTGAGGTGGTGATCCATGTTCTTTGTATACCTAGAGATTCCCACATTCTAAAGGCCACAGCAAGAGTACTGTCTGTGTCACCATAAAGGATAACAACATTTGTGGATGATGTCATGATTTGGTTGTAATACACTTCAGCTCTTGACATGTATACCTCCATGATTACTGGGATCATGTTCACAAAGGCAAAGCAGACTGTATCCTTTTCCATCTCTCATTTCAAATATGAAAGAAATTGTGTACCCTGCTCATTGTCAGAGATGGCCAACCCTACCCAGTTGCAGTTTAAATAAAGTAAGAAGGCGATGAGGGCCATGGCAAGAGATGTATCCTCATGGGCCATCTGATAAATATAGGGAAATTGTACACAGTCATTCAGGAGAGGATGAAAAGGCACATAAGTAAGATGAAGAACCTAGGACACAGGAAGTAGCATGAGGAAACATGCACTTTAAGAACTTGTAAACACATCTTATCAGTAAAAACCTCTAGAAATCCCCCTTATTTGTTACTTCTCCTCTTATGCCCATTTCACACAAAGAAATTTCAGATCCCCATCAAGTATCTGAATAATACCATTGAACTATGTAGACTGACATAAGGCCAGTAAGACGAGTCTCCTCTTTACCCCCCCCTTTTTGCATCATATCAAAGCCACCAATGTAGACACAAATTAATTAAACTTTTGGCCACACAAACTCTCACCTGCTGAGATTCACGGCTGTATGTGAATGTGTGAAATAGTACAGATACTTCCCAGTTTCGTTCTGTAAGAAGTACTGTACAACTGACTTCTTTGTTACAGTCATAATTAGGAGGAAACCAATGAGCTGGTCGAGGAACATGAACAAGATCTTTTAATACTGACACCCTTATAAACTGTGGTACTGAAAATGCTAAAGAAATATTTGGTAGAAGATCAGGGTTTCTGTTTATTTCATCCAAGGAAAACCAAAAATCAGAGGAAACTGGCTTTCAGCTGGTGTTCTGTAAAATGGTACAATATTTATTATGTACAGAATATACACAGAATAATTTTCAATCAATACTACTACGATGTACTTGAAGATATTGTCTTTATCTCTATGTTTAGAACAATTATCCCATGGAATAAGGTTTGCAAACATAAAAATATGCAATCTTGGAACACCTATAAAATTTCCTGTGAGTTCATCTACATAAAATATGCATATTCCATGGAAAGCATTTCCATATGTGGTTATTGAGTACTTGCTCAGAAGGTTAAGACAAGTCCACAGGTTTTGACGAAGCTGTACACCTGATGATGTATTCATTTATTAATTATAGAGAAATATGAATATTACACATGATGTTTGAGCCCCTGAGTTTCTGGTATTTCTATATGAAATTAACTGCATTGGCTAAGGTAGTGAAAGAATGACTGATGAGTGCACAGGAGTGTTTCTGAGGCAACTTTTGGTACCAGTATTAACAATTCATTATAATTAGTTGGAAATATATTTATCATATTCTCTTCTATCAATCTTCATATTGTTGTTTTTCTTTTTAGATTATTTTTCAGGAAGAGCACCTTTTTACTGGTTTATTTAAAAAATTCAAATAGATATATGTCTGACTTTGGAAATCAATCTGTTACTTTATCAGAAAACTGGTAAAAGTTTAACCTCCAGATATAGCTGTACCATACCTGGACATATATCCTAGGACACTTGCTCAATTATGTTCATAACAGTTTTATTCATAATAGCTATAATCCAGAAAAAGTTGATGTCTCTCAAACAAACAATGGAGAATGAAAAATGAAATACTACTCAGATATAAAAACAAAGAAAATCATGAATTTTTCAGGCAAGTAGACTAGAAAACATCTGCTGATTGTGATAACCTACACTAACAAAAACACACATAAATGTTCTTATTTAGTCATATAGTACAAGAAAAAATTACTAGAATTTACAGACCCAAAGAAAATTAGTAAGAAGAAGGAACCCAGAGAGGATGCTTTATTCTAACTCAGAAAAGGAAATATAATAGACAGTAGAAGAAGGTGAAGATATGGAACAAGGTAGGATAGAGAGCTCAGATAGAAATGAGGGTGGATATCAGGCCTAGGGAGAGCTGATGCAGCAGGTCAGAGGGACTGAACAGTAAGATTAAGGCATAGGTAGAGATATCTCTTTGACAAGATGGATAAATAAGACACGTCTGGGATAATATGGTGGTGACTCAGATGAGAAGACAACCTCTAACTAGAAAGAACTCTTAATGGAGGGAGGGGAATACAATCAAACCCACACAAGAACTATGACTCAAAATATACCTTTCCTTCAATATATGCAGGATTAAGAATAGAGCAGAGATTTAGGGAATGTCCAAGCAATGCCTGGCCAAAAGTGAGACTCAGAACACAGGAGAGAGACAACCTCTGACACTATTATTGATACTCTGCTGTGCTTTTAGACAGGAGCCTGGAATAGATGTCCCCTGAGGGTTCCAGACATCAGTGAATAAAAACAGATTCTAACAATCAAAACCAAATGTTAGACAATGTGTTTGGAGTCTTGTAGAAGATTAAGGGGAAGTATAAAAGGATGAATAACTAACATGAACTGAACAAGAAAATCAACAGTCAATTTATCAGGGCACAGAGGGGCTTATGGAGACTAAATCACCAACCAAGAATCATCAAAAGACTAGACCTAGGACCCCTATACAGATGTAGGTGGTGTATAGTGCAGGCATCGTGTAAGTCCCTTAGTAAGAGGAGCTTGGGCTGTCTCTGTCATGGACTCTCTTGCCTGTTTATTTTACTCTCTATCCCTTGGTGGGGCTTCCCTTTCAGGCCACATAGGAAGAATACACACTCAGTCTTGATGTGATTGATGAGTTTAGGTCATTTGGTAGAGGGCTTCCCTTCTTTGAATAACAAAGAATGCAGATGGAGTAGACAGAGAGGGCAGGAATAGAGACAGGATGAGGCGATGATCAGTAGGTAAAATACATAAATATATTACTTTAAAGTGATGTATGCCTGTATGTGTTTTGATGTATGGACCTAAGCAATGCTCTTTTATGACATGGACAAAAATTAAATTGAGATTTTTTTATTCTCTTTATGGGAAAAAAATCTCTCCTGTCTTTTGCTAGTTATTTCCTATCATCTTAACAATAAATATCAAATATAATCCTTCACTCAATATGATTCACTAATATTTAAATATATTTAGATTTCCATTTAGAAATTGTATCTGTGAGCTATCTTTGCCTTTACAAGTAGTTCCTTTTATTTTTTTTTAATTTTTTATTAATTTATTATTGTTACATCTCTATGGTTATCCCATCCCTTGTATCCTCCCATTCTTCACTCCCTCCCATTTTCCCCTTATTCCCCTCCCCTATGACTGTTCCTGAGGGGGATTTCTTCCTCCTGTATATGCTCATAGGGTATCAAGTCTCTTCTTGGTAACCTGCTATCCTTCCTCTGAGTGCCACCAGGTCTCCCCCTCCAGGGGACATGGCCCTTTTAGAATACCCTTTATTAGAGCACAGAAAAATTTCCATTGGAAATTTCAGTAAAACACATTAGAAAGTTGATACTTGAACTTGTGTGACACAAACAGTAACTCTTGCATACTAAACATAAACAGCATCAATTACTTGAGCTACCAGAGTGGCTGAGTAGTCTAAAGTGCTTGCTGTGCTTGGAAACAACAGTCAGAAATCCACAAAGTGAAAATGTGTTCAGTATCCACATGGTAAAACATGCAATTTTACTTAGTAAAATTACTAAAAGACAAAGGTAAGTAGTAACTGTGATAAAAGTGTAGGAGAATAAACAGCTTAAATAAAAAAGAAGTCACACATTTCTTAAAGAACTGCAGAGATGAGCTACTAGGAAACTTCTCTATTTCTGTTCTCAAGCACTATCAACTATATATGCCACAAATGTAACTCAGTCAACTGACAAGGGAACAAAGAGTCACCACTATTAATGATACTCTGTCTTCTCAAACATAAAATTTACAATCTAAGCACTCTTTCTTTGTGCTAGAACATATTTTGACCACAATTCCAGTTATACTAGCAGAACCCTAGCATCTTACTGAGAATAAGGAACATCTAGAAATTGCAGTGAGATTTGTTTGTGCCAATATTACATGTTTTTAAAATGCAATGTAAAGAGTAAAGCATATAGGAAATCTTTATGATATCCTTTTAATAAATAGGTCAAAATTAAGTGGGAATATAAGATATTTTTTTCTCTTTATGAGAAGAGGGATCCCTCCTCTCTCTTCCTAGTCATTTCATGTCATCTGAACAACAATCATCAGACATACTCCTTCATTCTGAATGATTCACTCAGACTTAAATATTACTAATATTCTACGTAGAAATTGTACCTTTGTGTTATCTTTGCCTACAAAATAGCCCCTTTTAGAATCCCCTTTATTACCAAACAGAAAATCGCCAACGAACATTTTAGTACCACCAAATAGGAATTTGTGACTAGAATTGGTGTGACTCAAACACTAACTTATGAATGCTAAAGATTAGAAACACCAGTTACTCGAGCTGTCAGAGTAGTCTAGTAGTATGAAGTGATGTTCTTAAAAACAACTATCAGAAATCCATGAAGCCAAAATGTATACAGTAACTACATTGTAAAATATGCAATTATACTTAGTAAAATTACTGAAAGAGAAACATAATTGGCCAGTGTGATAGAGGTGTTGGAAAATAAACAACTTAGACTTGAAAAGGAAGACATAATTCTTTTTTATTTTTATTATTCTTTTTATTTATTAATTCTTTCATATTATATCTCAGTTATGATCCCATCCCTTGTATCCTCCAATTCCTCACTCCCACTTTCACCCTATTCCCCTCCCCTATGACTGTGACTGAGGGGGACCTCCTCCCCCTTTATGTGATCATAGGGTATAAAGTCTATTCTTGGTAGCCTGCTATTCTTCTCCTGAGAGCCACCAAGCCTTCCTGTCAAGAGGATGTCGTTAAATATGGGGCAGCAGAGTTCACATGAAAGGTAGTCCCCTCTCTTCACTCATCTGTGAAAAATATCCTGTCCATTGGCTAGATCTGTGTAAGGATTGGATGTTTACTGCACATATATTCCTTGGGTGGTGCCATAGTTTGAGCAGAACCCCTGGGCCCAGATCAGCCCATCAAAAATGTACATACTTCTTAAATAATTGAAAAGATGAGCTACTAGGAAACTCCTCTAATCATTTTCTCAAGTACTGTCAACTACCTACACATGCTACAAATGTAACCCAGTCAGATGACAGGGAAAGTAATTCGTCATCACTATTAGAGATAGCCTCAATTTTCAAACATAAAATTTATAGTCTAAGCATTCCTTCTTTATGCTAAATAGAAAATAAAGAACTGGGTTTTATACTACTTACATGACAATGGTTTTGTATGTATGCAAGTAAAGATTGAGATATAAGAACATGTTTAAAGTTCACATTTGACAGAAATCCTACTTATATTTTTGATGCAGGTTCAAAAGTCATAGAGTGATAACATCCAGATAATTTTAGAAAGTAAATGAACATCTATGTGAAAGCTTTCTGTACCTAGGTGTACTCCAAATTTTAAGTGCCCCCACACAGGAACTCATAGTTACACACTGACAGAAACACACTCTATGGCCATTTAATTTTACCTTCTCAGAATAAAACTTATTGAAATAGTATGGGGTATCTTTTGATAAGAAAGCACTGGGTACTGTGCAAAGGAAACTGTTGACAAGAGGGTTAATCCTAATGACCACTGTAAAGATTGCTTTGTTCACTCAACTTCTGGCCTTGAAATCAGGAAGCAAATGAGAAGAAACAAAATACTTCATAGGCAAATTTAAATTCATAAAATAGCATTGAGTTTATAAAAGAATTTGGTGTTGTTTCTTTGTGCGCACATTGGAATAAAAAGGCAACACTCAAAGCATTGTTATGTTTCTTATCTTCAGACCTCTCCAGAAATGTATGTGATGACATTACACGAAAATTTAAAAAGCACTTACAGAGTATCCAGAATGTTGTTAAAACAGTCTCTCTCCACACACCATTGCACTGCATGAAGGCAGAAAAAAACACACTTCCATTAACTCTTTGTACTTTTCTTCATTCTTCATTCTTCGTTCTCCAAAAAGCACCTACTATAGGCCTCGGTATTGTGGATTGTGAAGTGTCATGCATATCACCCTAACAAATGGGCACCCGTGTGTTCCTATCTTCTTTTATATTTCTGGACAATGGAAAGTTTACCTGCACATTCTTGATTCCTTTTTTCCCTTAGGCATTTCCTCATTCCTGGAGGAATCTTCCCTGGGACTTGTCATCTAAAGTCCACAGTCCATGTGGTAAACATGAGTTGATAAATATATTTGATAATAGTTCTGTCTCTGGTTCCATGACATCATTCAGGTTTATGGATACTAAAATCCCTGAGCAGAGGCTGTTTAGTGAAAGTTTTCTTTAAGCACTATCTTATATATTTGTTTATGTGTACACCAAAAGAAATTATGTCAGTAGATTATTTTAGAAAATGCAGAGTGAAATATAAATTATTGAATCAGAAGGGACATACTAAATGGCTCATGACTACATGATGAGCATTGCACCATCAAGTCTATATGATGCAGAGGTAGCCACTTGTGTGGGACATCTGAAGACATCAGTGCATACACACTGTGAAATATGTCACACCAGTGACAAATAAAGAATTTCTACCCAAAGCCTATGTTTCTAGTTTTGGAGAACCAATAATCAGGTGAAATCCAGAAATTTCTTGAGTCCTGTTGCACCAAAAACCATCCAACTCCTCACAAAATAGCAGCTCATGTACACTTTAAATGTTGATTTTTAAAAGTTCAGCAATAACCAAAGAAACTCATGACCTTTATATATCATTTCAAATATTAAATGAGACTTATCCTTCAACCAACACCTACATTATTACTAATAAACTTTGTTAAATATTTGAGTTCTAACACATGATCTCCATCCTAGAACCTCAGTTCTCATATATCAATAAAATGTAATAAACCATCTTGTACTTCATCTTTGCTTTTCAGTATTGTTTCATACTCATTTTCTTTCAAGTAATATCTGTAAGGAATACTTGTGCTGTGTATCTTAGAAGCGAATAATTTGGAAACAACTGTTATTTTAATGTGTAAACTCTTCCTACACAAATTTCAGTGTAATCTTTTCTTCATTGCAGTGTAGAATCTGAATTGCCAGTATAAGCATATACTGATATTTTCTTCCCACTAGCTTCACAGGATATTCCATCCCTAATTCCTGTAGGCTTATGCACTTCTCAAATAATGCCTGAACAATTTTTTTGTGTAAAGATGTCTGTGAAACACAAACACATACACACACACACAGAGACACACACACACACACCAACAAACACTCCTACACACATAGATACAAGACGTACACTGTTGAAACTAGAATCTATGAAAATTCAGAATTTCTTAATTCTGCATGTTTAGCTTAGCATAATGACCTTCTATTCCATTCCAAATTTCTGCTAATAATATCATTATTTTTTCCACGTTGAGGTCAAATCCATTATTTACATATAGGCCACCATGTGCTTTGCCTCTGAATTCAAATAGGTCTAAGAGAAGAATAAACCCAATAACTGTATTTGCTTAGTGTCATCTTTGATATGTGGTTTCAATCATTTATGAATTATAGACGAGTGAATTTTAAATATCTATCTGTTTTATCATTTAGTTAAAAATAATATTGTATATATTTAAAATATAAGGGATTATTTATATTTAATTTTATTTAAGTAATTCATTCAGATTACATCTCAATTGTTATTCCCTCGCTTGTATCTTCCCATTCCTTCCTCTCTCACTCTTTTCACCATGTAATCTTCCACTAGACACGTGACAGAAGGGAACCTCCTCACCTACTATATGAACATGGCCTATCAGGTCTCATCTGGATAGCCTACTTATCCTTCCTCTGTGTGCCACCAGGCCTCCCACTTCAAGGTGGAAGTGCTCAAACAGGGGGCACCAGAGTTCATGTCAGAGTTAGTCCCACTCTCCATACAACTGAGGAGAATGTGCTGTCCATTGACTTGATCTGAATAGGGAGCCTATGTTTATCACATGCATTATCCTTGCTTGGTACAGTAGTTTGAGCCGACCCCACTAAGTCCCAATCCACCATCCTTGATAGTCTTCTTTTAGAGTTTCTAGACCCTATGTGTCCTAATATTTACCCATTCTCCCATACCTGTATCACCTGAGGTCCCAGTAGGAAGTCTCAGCATCTGTCCCAATCTCCTGCTGAATGAAGACTCTCAGAGGACATCCCTCTGGGGCTAGTATCCAATTATGAGTGAGTATATACCATGTGTATCTTTCTAGGTCTGGGTTAACTCACTCAGGATGATCATTTCAAGTTCCATCCACTTGCCTGCAAATTTTAAGATTTCCTTGTTTTTAATAGCTGAGTAATATTCCACAGTGTAAATGTACCACAGTTTCTTCATCCATTTTTCAACTGAGACACATTCAGGTTGTTTCCAGACTCTGGCTATTACGAAGAAGGCTGCTATGAACAAGGTTAAGCAAATGTCTTTGTGTGGTGGAGGATCTTTCAGATGTATTCTGAGGAGTAGAATAGCTAGGTCTTGAGGTAGCCCTATTCCCAATTTTCTGAGAAAGTACCAGATTGGCCAGATTGATTTTCAAAGTGGTTGTACAAGTTTGCAGTCCCACAAGCAATGAAAGAGGATTCTCCTTTCTCCACATGTTCAGCAACATGTGCTGTCACCGGAGTTTTTGACCTTAGCCATTCTGATAGATGTGAGTCATTTTGAGTTTCATTTCTCTGATGACTAAGGACATTGAGCATTTCTTTAAGTGTTTCTTAGGCATTTTATATTCATGTGCTGAGAATTCTCTGTTTAGCTCTGTACCCCATATTGAGTTTCTTGAGGTCTTTATATGTTTTGGATATTAGACCTTTGTCAGATGTAGGAGTGGTGAAGAACATTTCCCGATCTGTAGGCTGTTGCTTTTTTCTCTTGACAGCATCTTCTTCCTACCAGAAGCTTCTCAACCTCACAAGGTCCCATTTATTAATTCTTGACCTTAAGACTTGTGCTATTGGCGTTCTGTTCAGGAAGTTGTCTCCTGTGCCAAAGGGTTCAAGGCTCTTTCCCACTTTTTCTTCTAACCAATTTAGTGTATCTGGTTTTATGTTGAGGTCTTTATTCCATCTGGACTTGAGTTTTGTGCATGGTTATATATATGGGTCTAATTGCATCTTTCTTCATGTAGACATCCAGTTAAACCAGCACCATTTGTTGGAGATACTATCCTTTTTCCATTGAATAGATTTCACTTCTTTGTCAAAAATCAAGTGACCATATGTGTGTGGATTCTTTTCTGGATCTTCGATTCGATTCCATTGATTAACCAGCCTATTGTTATGCCAAGACCATACTCTTTTATTTACTGTTGCTATATAGTATAGCTTGAGATCAGGTGAAGAGATTCCTCTGCAGGATTTTTTATTGTACAGAATTATTTTAGCTATTCCTGTTTTTTTTTTTTATGTGAATTTGAGATTTGTTCTTTCAATGCCTTTAAAAATTGTGTAGGTACTTTGATAGGGATTGCAATGAATCTGTAAATTGATTTTGGTAAGATGGTCATTTTTACTATGTTTATTCTCCCATTCCTTGAGTTAATTACGTATCCAACCTCTTTGCTGAAGATGTTTATAAGCTGGAGGAGCTCTCTGGTGGAATTTTGGGGGTCACTTATGTACACTATCATATCATCTGCAAACAGTGATAATTTGACTTCCTCCTGTCCAATGTGGATCTCTTTGATCTCCTTTTGTTGTTTTATTTCTCTACTAATACACCAAGTACTATTTTGGAGAGATTCTGAGAGAGTAGGCAGCTTTGTCTAGACCCTGACTTTAGTGAAATTACCGTGAGTTTCTCTCCATTTTATTTTATATTGGCTACTGGCTTGTTGTATATATCTTTTATTATGTTAATGTATGTGCCTTGTATCCCTGATACCCCAAGACTTTACACTTTAATGGGTGTTGGATTTTGAGAAATGCTTTCTTGGCATCTAAGGAGATGAT